>NC_091233.1:2221142-2382902 GCF_040958095.1 Procambarus clarkii | reverse complement strand
TTTTTCCTGGTTTTCCGTTTATATTACCGATGGAAGATGTACACGAAAATCGCTCTATTCCGGCTGAAACGTCGATATATGCAATAAAAACAGAACTTCTCCCCTTTTCAATATCTTACTCAGTATTTTAACGAGAAACAAATAGTTGATTGAAAATGAAGTATTTAAGGTTATTATCTAATCAATTATGTGTTTGCATCATTTTTATCGCATACATATGAATTAATACCCATGGACAGAAAATTCACAAAAAACGTGGAAAAACGGCAAAATATTGCCTAATTCGATGATATTTTGTTTAAATCAAATGAAGGAAAAGGGGATGATAAACGTCAAAATATTGCTAAATTCGATGATTTTTCGTACGAAACAAAATGCAATAAACTTGCTTAAAATGCAATATTATGCGAAATTCTGAGATTTGAAGGCCAAATCACATATCGTGATACTACATGAAATAGTTTCGAAATATTGGTAAAAATGAATATATTTACGTAATATCAAACTACATGAAAATCGTGAAAAAAGTCACTATTTAACCATATTTGAGGATTTTAACTTCAAATCATAGAGCGAGGTATCGTATTATTTGGATCTAAGAAAAGACATATGACAATGTTGTTTCCAATACAAATGATAAAAATCAATGTGTTTTCATTAGAATTAACTAAAATGTTCCTGATTTTCCGTTTATATTACTGATGGAAGATGTACACGTAAAACCGCTCTATTCCGGCTGAAACGTCGATATATGCAATAAAAACAGAACTTCTCCCCTTTTCAATATCTTACTCAGTATTTTAACGAGAAACAAATAATTGATTGAAAATGAAGTATTTAAGGTAACTATCTAATCAATTATGTGTTTGCATCATTTTTATCGCATATATATTGAATTAATACCCATAGACTGAAAATTCACAAAAACGTGGAAAAACGGCAAAATATTGCCTAATTCGATGATATTTTGTTTAAATCACATGAAGGAAAAGGAGATGATAAACGTTAAAATATTGCTAAATTCGATGATTTTTCGTACGAAACAAAATGGAAGAAAACTTGCTTAGAATGATATATTATGCGAAATTCTGAGATTTGAAGGCCAAATCACATATCGTGATACTACATGAAATAGTATCGGAATATTGGTAAAAATGAATATATTTACGTAATATCAAACTACATGATTAACGTGAAAAAGTTACTATTTTACCATATTTGAGGATTTTAACTTCAAATCATAGAGCGAGGTTTCGTATTATTTGGATCCAAGAAAATACATATGACAATGTTGTTTCCAATACAAATGATAAAAATCAAAGTGTTTTCATTAGAATTAACTAAAATGTTCCTGGTTTTTCGTTTATATTACCGATGGACGATGTACACGAAAATCGCTCTATTCCGGCTGAAACGTCGATATATGCAATAAAAACAGAACTTCTCCCCTTTTCAATATCTTACTCAGTATTTTAACGACAAACAAATAGATGATTGAAAATGAAGTATTTAAGGTTATTATCTAATCAATTATGTGTTTGCATCATTTTTATCGTATATATATGAATTAATACCTATGGACTGAAAATTCACAAACACGTGGAAAACGGCAAAATATTGCCTAATTCGATGATATTTTGTTTAAATCACATAAAGGAAAAGGGGATGATAAACGTCAAAATATTGCTAAATTCGATGATTTTTCGTACGAAACAAAATGCAAGAAAACTTGCTTAAAATGCAACATTATGCGAAATATTGAGATTTGAAGCCCAAATCACATATCGTGATACTACATGAAATAGTATCGAAATATTGGTAAAAATGAATATATTTACGTAATATCAAACTACATGAAAAACGTGAAAAAAGTCACTATTTAACCATACCTGAGGATTTTAACTTCAAATCATAGAGCGAGGTTTCGTATTATTTAGATCCAAGAAAAGACATATAACAATGTTGTTTCCAATACAAATGATAAAAATCAATGTGTTTTCATTAGAATTAACTAAAATGTTCCTGATTTTCCGTTTATATTAACGAGGGAAGATGTACACGTAAAACCGCTCTAATCCGGCTGAAACGTCGATATATGCAATAAAAACCGAACTTCTCCCCTTTTCCATATCTTACTCAGTATTTTAACGAGAAACATATAGATGATTGAAAATGAAGTATTTAAGGTTATTATATAATCAATTATGTGTTTGCATCATTTTTATCGTATATATGTGAATTAATACCCATGGACGGAAAATTCACAAAAAAGTGGAAAACGGCAAAATATTGCCTAATTCGATGATATTTTGCTTAAATCACATGAAGGAAAAGGAGATGATAAACGTCAAAATATTGCTAAATTCGATGATTTTTCGTACGAAACAAAATGCGAGAAAAACTTGCTTAAAATGCAATATTATGCGAAATTCTGAGATTTCAAGGCCAAATTACATATCGTGATACTAAATGAAATAGTATCGAAATATTGGTAAAAATAAATATATTTACGTAATATCAAACTACATGAAAAACGTGAAAAAAGTCACTATTTAACCATATTTGAGGATTTTAACTTCAAATCATAGAGCGAGGTTTCGTATTATTTTGATCCAACAAAAGACATATGACAATGTTGTTTCCAATACAAATGATAAAAATTAATGTGTTTTCATTAGAATTAACTAAAATGTTCCTGATTTTCCGTTTATATTACCGATGGAAGATGTACACGAAAATCGCTCTATTCCGGCTGAAACGTCGATATATGCAATAAAAACAGAACTTCTCCCCTTTTCAATAGCTTACTCAGTATTTTAACGAGAAACAAATAGTTGATTGAAAATGAAGTATTTAAGGTTATTATCTAATCAATTATGTGTTTGCATCATTTTTATCGTATATATAATGAATTAATACCCATAGACTGAAAATTCACAAAAACGTGGAAAAATGGCAAAATATTGCCTAATTCGATGATATTTTGTTTAAATCACATAAAGGAAAAGGGGATGATAAACGTCAAAATATTGCTAAATTCGATGATTTTCGTACGAAAGAAAATGCAAGAAAACTTGCTTAAAATGCAATATTATGCAAAATTCTGAGATTTCCAGGCCAAATCACATATCGTGATACTACATGAAATAGTATCGAAATATTGGTAAAAATGAATGTATTTACGTAATATCAAACTACATGAAAAACGTGAAAGAAGTCACTATTTAACCATATTTGAGGATTTTAACTTCAAATCATAGAGCGAGGTTTCGTATTATTTAGATCCAAGAAAAGACATATGACAATGTTGTTTCCAATACAAATGATAAAAATCAATGTGTTTTCATTAGAATTAACTAAAATGTTCCTGATTTTCCGTTTATATTACCGATGGAAAATGTACACGAAAACCGCTCTATTCCGGCTGAAACGTCGATATATGCAATAAAATCAGAACTTCTCCCCCTTTCAATATCTTACTCAGTATTTTAACGAGAAAGAAATAGTTGATTAAAAATGAAGTATTTAAGGTTATTATCTAATCAATTTTGTGTTTGCATCATTTTTATCGTATATATATGAATTAATACCCATGGACTGAAAATTCACGTAAACGTGGAAAACGGCAAAATATTGCCTAATTCGATGATATTTTGTTTAAATCACATAAAGGAAAAGGGGATGATAAACGTCAAAATATTGCTAAATTCGATGATTTTTCGTACGAAACAAAATGCAAGAAAACTTGCTTAAAATGCAATATTATGCAAAATTCTGAGATTTCAAGGCCAAATCACATATCGTGATACTACATGAAATAGTATCGAATATTTGGTAAAAATGAATATATTTACGTAATATCAAACTTCTTGAAAAACGTGAAAAAAGTCACTATATAACCATATTTGAGGATTTTAACTTCAAATCATAGAGCGAGGTTTCGTATTATTTTGATCCAACAAAAGACATATGACAATGTTGTTTCCAATACAAATGATAAAAATCAATTTGTTTTCATTGGAATTAACTAAAATGTTCCTGATTTTCCGTTTATATTACCGATGGAAGATGTACACGAAAATCGCTCTATTCAAGCTGAAACGTCGATATATGCAATAAAAACAGAACTTCTCCCCTTTTCAATATCTTACTCAGTATTTTACCGAGAAACAAATAGTTGATTGAAAATAAAGTATTTAAGGTTATTATCTAATCAATTATGTGTTTGCATCATTTTTATCGTATATATAATGAATTAATACTCATAGACTGAAAATTCACAAAAAACGTGGAAAAACGGCAAAATATTGCCTAATTCGATGATATTTTGTTTAAATCAAATGAAGGAAAAGGGGATGGTAAACGTCAAAATATTGCTAAATTCGATGATTTTTCGTACGAAACAAAATGCAAGAAAACTTGCTTAAAATGCAATATTATGCAAAATTCTGAGATTTCAAGGCCAAATCACATATCGTGATACTACATGAAATAGTATCGAATATTTGGTAAAAATGAGTATATTTACGTAATATCAAACTACTTGAAAAACGTGAAAAAAGTCACTATTTAACCATATTTGAGGATTTTAACTTCAAATCATAGAGCGAGGTTTCGTATTATTTTGATCCAACAAAAGACATATGACAATGTTGTTTCCAATAAAAATGATTAAAATCAATGTGTTTTCATTAGAATTAACTAAAATGTTCCTGATTTTCCGTTTATATTACCGATGGAAGATGTACACGAAAATCGCTCTATTCAAGCTGAAACGTCGATATATGCAATAAAAACAGAACTTCTCCCCTTATCAATATCTTACTCAGTATTTTACCGAGAAACAAATAGTTGATTGAAAATAAAGTATTTAAAGTTATTATCTAATCAATTATGTGTTTGCATCATTTTTATCGTATATATAATGAATTATTACCCATAGACTGAAAATTCACAAAAACGTGGAAAAACGGCAAAATATTGCCTAATTCGATGATATTTTGTTTAAATCAAATAAAGGAAAAGGGGATGATAAACGTCAAAATATTGCTAAATTCGATGATTTTTCGTACGAAACAAAATGCAGGAAAACTTGCTTAAAATGCAATATTATGCGAAATTCTGAGATTTGAAGGCCAAATCACATATCGTGATACTACATGAAATAGTATCCAAATATTGGTAAAAATGAATATATTTGCGTAATATCAAACTACATGATTAACGTGAAAAAGTCACTATTTTACCATATTTGAGGATTTTACCTTCAAATCATAGAGCGAGGTTTCGTATTATTTAGTTCCAAGAAAAGACATATCACAATGTTGTTTCCAATACAAATGATAAAAAACAATGTGTTTTCATTAGAATTAACTATAATGTTCTTGATTTTCCGTTTATATTAACGAGGGAAGATGTACACGTAAAACCGCTCTAATCCGGCTGAAACGTCGATATATGCAATAAAAACCGAACTTCTCCCCTTCTCAATATCTTACTCAGTATTTTAACGACAAACAAATAGATGATTGAAAATGAAGTATTTAAGGTTCTTATCTAATCAATTATGTGTTTGCATCATTTTTATCGTATATATATGAATTAATACCCATGGACGGAAAATTCACAAAAACGTGGAAAACGGCAAGATATTGCCTAATTCGATGATATTTTGTTTAAATCACATAAAGGAAAAGGGATGATAAACGTCAAAATATTGCTAAATTCGATGATTTTTCGTACGAAACAAAATGCAAGAAAACTTGCTTAAAATGCAATATTATGCGAAATTTTGAGATTTCAAGGCCAAATTACATATCGTGATACTACATGAAATAGTATCGAAATATTGGTAAAAAAGAATATATTTACGTGATATCAAACTACATGAAAAACGTGAAAAAAGTCACTATTTAACCATATTTGAGGATTTTAACTTCAAATCATAGAGCGAGGTTTCGTATTATTTTGATCCAAGAAAAGACATATGACAATGTTGTTTCCAATACAAATGATAAAAATCAATGTGTTTTCATTAGAATTAACTAAAATGTTCCTGATTTTCCGTTTATATTACCGATGGAAGATGTACACGAAAACCGCTCTATTCCGGCTGAAACGTCGATATATGCAATAAAATCAGAACTTCTCTCCCTTTCAATATCTTACTCAGTATTTTAACGAGAAAGAAATAGTTGATTAAAAATGAAGTATTTATGGTTATTATCTAATCAATTTTGTGTTTGCATCATTTTTATCGTATATATATGAATTAATACCCATGGACTGAAAATTCACAAAAACGTGGAAAACGGCAAAATATTGCCTAATTCGATGATATTTTGTTTAAATCACATAAAGGAAAAGGGGATGATAAACGTCAAAAAATTGCTAAATTCGATGATTTTTCGTACGAAACAAAATGCAAGAAAACTTGCTTAAAATGCAATATTATGCAAAATTCTGAGATTTCAAGGCCAAATCACATATCGTGATACTACATGAAATAGTATCGAATATTTGGTAAAAATGAATATATTTACGTAATATCAAACTACTTGAAAAACGTGAAAAAAGTCACTATTTAACCATATTTGAGGATTTTAACTTCAAATCATAGAGCGAGGTTTCGTATTATTTTGATCCAACAAAAGACATATGACAATGTTGTTTCCAATACAAATGATAAAAATCAATGTGTTTTCATTAGAATTACCTAAAATGTTCCTGATTTTCCGTTTATATTACCGATGGAAGATGTACACGAAAATCGCTCTATTCAAGCTGAAACGTCGATATATGCAATAAAAACAGAACTTCTCCCATTTTCAATATCTTACTCAGTATTTTACCGAGAAACAAATAGTTGATTGAAAATAAAGTATTTAAGGTTATTATCTAATCAATTATGTGTTTGCATCATTTTTATCGTATATATAATGAATTAATACCCATAGACTGAAAATTCACAAAAACGTGGAAAAACGGCAAAATATTGCCTAATTCGATGATATTTTGTTTAAATCAAATAAAGGAAAAGGGGATGATAAACGTCAAAATATTGCTAAATTCGATGATTTTTCGTACGAAACAAAATGCAGGAAAACTTGCTTAAAATGCAATATTATGCGAAATTCTGAGATTTGAAGGCCAAATCACATATCGTGATACTACATGAAATAGTATCGAAATATTGGTAAAAATGAATATATTTGCGTAATATCAAACTACATGATTAACGTGAAAAAGTCACTATTTTACCATATTTGAGGATTTTACCTTCAAATCATAGAGCGAGGTTTCGTATTATTTAGTTCCAAGAAAAGACATATGACAATGTTGTTTCCAATTCAAATGATAAAAAACAATGTGTTTTCATTAGAATTAACTATAATGTTCTTGATATTCCGTTTATATTAACGAGGGAAGATGTACACGTAAAACCTCTCTAATCCGGCTGAAACGTCGATATATGCAATAAAAACCAAACTTCTCCCCTTTTCAATATCTTACTCAGTATTTTAACGAGAAACAAATAGTTGATTGAAAATGAAGTATTTAAGGTTATTATCTAATCAATTATGTGTTTGCATCATTTTTATCGTATATATATGAATTAATACCCATGGACGGAAAATTCACAAAAACGTGGAAAACGGCAAAATATTGCCTAATTCGATGATATTTTGTTTAAATCACATGAAGAAAAAGGAGATGATAAACGTCAAAATATTGCTAAATTCGATGATTTTTCGTACGAAACAAAATGCAAGAAAACTTGCTTAAAATGCAATATTATGCGAAATTCTGAGATTTGAAGGCCAAATCACGTATCGTGATACTACATGAAATAGTATCGAAATATTGGTAAAAACGAATATATTTACGTAATATCAAACTACATGAAAAACGTGAAAAAAGTCACTATTTAACCATATTTGAGGATTTTAACTTCAAATCATAGAGCGAGGTTTCGTATTATTTTGATCCAAGAAAAGACATATGACAATGTTGTTTCCAATACAAATGATAAAAATCAATGTGTTTTCATTAGAATTAACTAAAATGTTCCTGATTTTCCGTTTATATTACCGATGGAAGATGTACACGAAAACCTCTCTATTCCGGCTGAAACGTCGATATATGCGATAAAATCAGAACTTCTCCCCCTTTCAATATCCTACTCAGTATTTTAACGAGAAAGAAATAGTTGATTGAAAATGAGGTATTTAAGATTATTATCTAATCAATTATGTTTTTGCATCATTTTTATCGTATGTATATGAATTAATACCCATGGACTGAAAATTCACATAAACGTGGAAAACGGCAAGATATTGCCTAATTCGATGATATTTTGTTTAAATCACATAAAGGAAAATGGGATGATAAACGTCAAAATATTGCTAAATTCGATGATTTTTTGTACGAAACAAAATGCAAGAAAACTTGCTTAAAATGCAATATCATGCGAAATTTTGAGATTTCAAGGCCAAATTACATATCGTGATACTACATGAAATAGTATCGAAATATTGGTAAAAAAGAATATATTTACGTAATATCAAACTACATGAAAAACGTGAAAAAAAGTCACTATTTAACCATATTTGAGGATTTTAACTTCAAATCATAGAGCGAGGTTTCGTATTATTTTGATCCAACAAAAGACATATGACAGTGTTGTTTCCAATACAAATGATAAAAATCAATGTGTTTTCATTAGAATTAACTAAAATGTTCCTGATTTTCCGTTTATATTACCGATGGAAGATGTACACGAAAACCGCTCTATTCCGGCTGAAACGTCGATATATGCAATAAAATCAGAACTTCTCTCCCTTTCAATATCTTACTCAGTATTTTAACGAGAAAGAAATAGTTGATTAAAAATGAAGTATTTAAGGTTATTATCTAATCAATTTTGTGTTTGCATCATTTTTATCGTATATATATGAATTAATACCCATGGACTGAAAATTCACAAAAACGTGGAAAACGGCAAAATATTGCCTAATTCGATGATATTTTGTTTAAATCACATAAAGGAAAAGGGGATGATAAACGTCAAAAAATTGCTAAATTCGATGATTTTTCGTACGAAACAAAATGCTAGAAAACTTGCTTAAAATGCAATATTATGCAAAATTCTGAGATTTCAAGGCCAAATCACATATCGTGATACTACATAAAATAGTATCGAATATTTGGTAAAAATGAATATATTTACGTAATACCAAACTACTTGAAAAACGTGAAAAAAGTCACTATTTAACCATATTTGAGGATTTTAACTTCAAATCATAGAGCGAGGTTTCGTATTATTTTGATCCAACAAAAGACATATGACAATGTTGTTTCCAATACAAATGATAAAAATCAATGTGTTTTCATTAGAATTACCTAAAATGTTCCTGATTTTCCGTTTATATTACCGATGGAAGATGTACACGAAAATCGCTCTATTCAAGCTGAAACGTCGATATATGCAATAAAAACAGAACTTCTCCCCTTATCAATATCTTACTCAGTATTTTACCGAGAAACAAATAGTTGATTGAAAATAAAGTATTTAAAGTTATTATCTAATCAATTATGTGTTTGCATCATTTTTATCGTATATATAATGAATTAATACCCATAGACTGAAAATTCACAAAAACGTGGAAAAACGGTAAAATATTGCCTAATTCGATGATATTTTGTTTAAATCAAATAAAGGAAAAGGGGATGATAAACGTCAAAATATTGCTAAATTCGATGATTTTTCGTACGAAACAAAATGCAGGAAAACTTGCTTAAAATGCAATATTATGCGAAATTCTGAGATTTGAAGGCCAAGTCACATATCGTGATACTACATAAAATAGTATCGAAATATTGGTAAAAATGAATATATTTGCGTAATATCAAACTACATGATTAACGTGAAAAAGTCACTATTTTACCATATTTGAGGATTTTACCTTCAAATCATAGAGCGAGGTTTCGTATTATTTAGTTCCAAGAAAAGACATATCACAATGTTGTTTCCAATACAAATGATAAAAAACAATGTGTTTTCATTAGAATTAACTATAATGTTCTTGATTTTCCGTTTATATTAACGAGGGAAGATGTACACGTAAAACCGCTCTAATCCGGCTGAAACGTCGATATATGCAATAAAAACCGAACTTCTCCCCTTCTCAATATCTTACTCAGTATTTTAACGACAAACAAATAGATGATTGAAAATGAAGTATTTAAGGTTCTTATCTAATCAATTATGTGTTTGCATCATTTTTATCGTATATATATGAATTAATACCCATGGACGGAAAATTCACAAAAACGTGGAAAACGGCAAGATATTGCCTAATTCGATGATATTTTGTTTAAATCACATAAAGGAAAAGGGGATGATAAACGTCAAAATATTGCTAAATTCGATGATTTTTCGTACGAAACAAAATGCAAGAAAACTTGCTTAAAATGCAATATTATGCGAAATTTTGAGATTTCAAGGCCAAATTACATATCGTGATACTACATGAAATAGTATCGAAATATTGGTAAAAAAGAATATATTTACGTAATATCAAACTACATGAAAAACGTGAAAAAAGTCACTATTTAACCATATTTGAGGATTTTAACTTCAAATCATAGAGCGAGGTTTCGTATTATTTTGATCCAAGAAAAGACATATGACAATGTTGTTTCCAATACAAATGATAAAAATCAATGTGTTTTCATTAGAATTAACTAAAATGTTCCTGATTTTCCGTTTATATTACCGATGGAAGATGTACACGAAAACCGCTCTATTCCGGCTGAAACGTCGATATATGCAATAAAATCAGAACTTCTCTCCCTTTCAATATCTTACTCAGTATTTTAACGAGAAAGAAATAGTTGATTAAAAATAAAGTATTTATGGTTATTATCTAATCAATTTTGTGTTTGCATCATTTTTATCGTATATATATGAATTAATACCCATGGACTGAAAATTCACAAAAACGTGGAAAACGGCAAAATATTGCCTAATTCGATGATATTTTGTTTAAATCACATAAAGGAAAAGGGGATGATAAACGTCAAAAAATTGCTAAATTCGATGATTTTTCGTACGAAACAAAATGCAAGAAAACTTGCTTAAAATGCAATATTATGCAAAATTCTGAGATTTCAAGGCCAAATCACATATCGTGATACTACATGAAATAGTATCGAATATTTGGTAAAAATGAATATATTTACGTAATATCAAACTACTTGAAAAACGTGAAAAAAGTCACTATTTAACCATATTTGAGGATTTTAACTTCAAATCATAGAGCGAGGTTTCGTATTATTTTGATCCAACAAAAGACATATGACAGTGTTGTTTCCAATACAAATGATAAAAATCAATGTGTTTTCATTAGAATTACCTAAAATGTTCCTGATTTTCCGTTTATATTACCGATGGAAGATGTACACGAAAATCGCTCTATTCAAGCTGAAACGTCGATATATGCAATAAAAACAGAACTTCTCCCATTTTCAATATCTTACTCAGTATTTTACCGAGAAACAAATAGTTGATTGAAAATAAAGTATTTAAGGTTATTATCTAATCAATTATGTGTTTGCATCATTTTTATCGTATATATAATGAATTAATACCCATAGACTGAAAATTCACAAAAACGAGGAAAAACGGCAAAATATTGCCTAATTCGATGATATTTTGTTTAAATCAAATAAAGGAAAAGGGGATGATAAACGTCAAAATATTGCTAAATTCGATGATTTTTCGTACGAAACAAAATGCAGGAAAACTTGCTTAAAATGCAATATTATGCGAAATTCTGAGATTTGAAGGCCAAATCACATATCGTGATACTACATGAAATAGTATCGAAATATTGGTAAAAATGAATATATTTGCGTAATATCAAACTACATGATTAACGTGAAAAAGTCACTATTTTACCATATATGAGGATTTTACCTTCAAATCATAGAGCGAGGTTTCGTATTATTTAGTTCCAAGAAAAGACATATGACAATGTTGTTTCCAATTCAAATGATAAAAAACAATGTGTTTACATTAGAATTAACTATAATGTTCTTGATATTCCGTTTATATTAACGAGGGAAGATGTACACGTAAAACCTCTCTAATCCGGCTGAAACGTCGATATATGCAATAAAAACCAAACTTCTCCCCTTTTCAATATCTTACTCAGTATTTTAACGAGAAACAAATAGTTGATTGAAAATGAAGTATTTAAGGTTATTATCTAATCAATTATGTGTTTGCATCATTTTTATCGTATATATATGAATTAATACCCATGGACGGAAAATTCACAAAAACGTGGAAAACGGCAAAATATTGCCTAATTCGATGATATTTTGTTTAAATCACATGAAGGAAAAGGAGATGATAAACGTCAAAATATTGCTAAATTCGATGATTTTTCGTACGAAACAAAATGCAAGAAAACTTGCTTAAAATGCAATATTATGCGAAATTCTGAGATTTGAAGGCCAAATCACGTATCGTGATACTACATGAAATAGTATCGAAATATTGGTAAAAACGAATATATTTACGTAATATCAAACTACATGAAAAACGTGAAAAAAGTCACTATTTAACCATATTTGAGGATTTTAACTTCAAATCATAGAGCGAGGTTTCGTATTATTTAGATCCAAGAAAAGACATATGACAATATTGTTTCCAATACAAATGATAAAAATCAATGTGTTTTCATTAGAATTAACTAAAATGTTCCTGATTTTCCGTTTATATTACCGATGGAAGATGTACACGAAAACCGCTCTATTCCGGCTGAAACGTCGATATATGCAATAAAATCAGAACTTCTCCCCCTTTCAATATCTTACTCAGTATTTTAACGAGAAAGAAATAGTTGATTAAAAATAAAGTATTTTAGGTTATTATCTAATCAATTTTGTGTTTGCATCATTTTTATCGTATATATATGAATTAATACCCATGGACTGAAAATTCACAAAAACGTGGAAAACGGCAAAATATTGCCTAATTCGATGATATTTTGTTTAAATCACATAAAGGAAAAGGGGATGATAAACGTCAAAATATTGCTAAATTCGATGATTTTTCGTACGAAACAAAATGCAAGAAAACTTGCTTAAAATGCAATATTATGCGAAATTTTGAGATTTCAAGGCCAAATTACATATCGTGATACTACATGAAATAGTATCGAAATATTGGTAAAAAAGAATATATTTACGTAATATCAAACTACATGAAAAACGTGAAAAAAGTCACTATTTAACCATATTTGAGGATTTTAACTTCAAATCATAGAGCGAGGTTTCGTATTATTTTGATTCAAGAAAAGACATATGACAATGTTGTTTCCAATACAAATGATAAAAATCAATGTGTTTTCATTAGAATTAACTAAAATGTTCCTGATTTTCCGTTTATATTACCGATGGAAGATGTACACGAAAACCTCTCTATTCCGGCTGAAACGTCGATATATGCGATAAAATCAGAACTTCTCCCCCTTTCAATATCCTACTCAGTATTTTAACGAGAAAGAAATAGTTGATTGAAAATGAGGTATTTAAGATTATTATCTAATCATTTATGTTTTTGCATCATTTTTATCGTATATATATGAATTAATACCCATGGACTGAAAATTCACATAAACGTGGAAAACGGCAAGATATTGCCTAATTCGATGATATTTTGTTTAAATCACATAAAGGAAAAGGGGATGATAAACGTCAAAATATTGCTAAATTCGATGATTTTTCGTACGAAACAAAATGCAAGAAAACTTGCTTAAAATGCAATATTATGCGAAATTTTGAGATTTCAAGGCCAAATTACATATCGTGATACTACATGAAATAGTATCGAAATATTGGTAAAAAAGAATATATTTACGTAATATCAAACTACATGAAAAACGTGAAAAAAGTCACTATTTAACCATATTTGAGGATTTTAACTTCAAATCATAGAGCGAGGTTTCGTATTATTTTGATCCAACAAAAGACATATGACAATGTTGTTTCCAATACAAATGATAAAAATCAATGTGTTTTCATTAGAATTAACTAAAATGTTCCTGATTTTCCGTTTATATTACCGATGGAAGATGTACACGAAAACCGCTCTATTCCGGCTGAAACGTCGATATATGCAATAAAATCAGAACTTCTCTCCCTTTCAATATCTTACTCAGTATTTTAACGAGAAAGAAATAGTTGATTAAAAATGAAGTATTTAAGGTTATTATCTAATCAATTTTGTGTTTGCATCATTTTTATCGTATATATATGAATTAATACCCATGGACTGAAAATTCACAAAAACGTGGAAAACGGCAAAATATTGCCTAATTCGATGATATTTTGTTTAAATCACATAAAGGAAAAGGGGATGATAAACGTCAAAAAATTGCTAAATTCGATGATTTTTCGTACGAAACAAAATGCAGGAAAACTTGCTTAAAATGCAATATTATGCGAAATTCTGAGATTTGAAGGCCAAATCACATATCGTGATACTACATGAAATAGTATCGAAATATTGGTAAAAATGAATATATTTGCGTAATATCAAACTACATGATTAACGTGAAAAAAGTCACTATTTAACCATATTTGAGGATTTTAACTTCAAATCATAGAGCGAGGTTTCGTATTATTTTGATCCAACAAAATACATATGTCAATGTTGTTTCCAATACAAATGATAAAAATCAATGTGTTTTCATTAGAATTACCTAAAATGTTCCTGATTTTCCGTTTATATTACCGATGGAAGATGTACACGAAAATCGCTCTATTCAAGCTGAAACGTCGATATTTGCAATAAAAACAGAACTTCTCCCATTTTCAATATCTTACTCAGTATTTTACCGAGAAACAAATAGTTGATTGAAAATAAAGTATTTAAGGTTATTATCTAATCAATTATGTGTTTGCATCATTTTTATCGTATATATAATGAATTAATACCCATAGACTGAAAATTCACAAAAACGTGGAAAAACGGCAAAATATTGCCTAATTCGATGATATTTTGTTTAAATCAAATAAAGGAAAAGGGGATGATAAACGTCAAAATATTGCTAAATTCGATGATTTTTCGTACGAAACAAAATGCAGGAAAACTTGCTTAAAATGCAATATTATGCGAAATTCTGAGATTTGAAGGCCAAATCACATATCGTGATACTACATGAAATAGTATCGAAATATTGGTAAAAATGTATATATTTGCGTAATATCAAACTACATGAAAAACGTGAAAAAAGTCACTATTTAACCATATTTGAGGATTTTAACTTCAAATCATAGAGCGAGGTTTCGTATTATTTTGATCCAACAAAAGACATATGACAATGTTGTTTCCAATACAAATGATAAAAATCAATGTGTTTTCATTAGAATTAACTATAATGTTCTTGATTTTCCGTTTATATTAACGAGGGAAGATGTACACGTAAAACCGCTCTAATCCGGCTGAAACGTCGATATATGCAATAAAAACCGAACTTCTCCCCTTCTCAATATCTTACTCAGTATTTTAACGACAAACAAATAGATGATTGAAAATGAAGTATTTAAGGTTCTTATCTAATCAATTATGTGTTTGCATCATTTTTATCGTATATATATGAATTAATACCCATGGACGGAAAATTCACAAAAACGTGGAAAACGGCAAGATATTGCCTAATTCGATGTTATTTTGTTTAAATCACATAAAGGAAAAGGGGATGATAAACGTCAAAATATTGCTAAATTCGATGATTTTTCGTACGAAACAAAATGCAAGAAAACTTGCTTAAAATGCAATATTATGCGAAATTTTGAGATTTCAAGGCCAAATTACATATCGTGATACTACATGAAATAGTATCGAAATATTGGTAAAAAAGAATATATTTACGTAATATCAAACTACATGAAAAACGTGAAAAAGTCACTATTTAACCATATTTGAGGATTTTAACTTCAAATCATAGAGCGAGGTTTCGTATTATTTTGATCCAAGAAAAGACATATGACAATGTTGTTTCCAATACAAATGATAAAAATCAATGTGTTTTCATTAGAATTAACTAAAATGTTCCTGATTTTCCGTTTATATTACCGATGGAAGATGTACACGAAAACCTCTCTATTCCGGCTGAAACGTCGATATATGCAATAAAATCAGAACTTCTCCCCCTTTCAATATCCTACTCAGTATTTTAACGACAAACAAATAGATGATTGAAAATTAAGTATTTAAGGTTCTTATCTAATCAATTATGTGTTTGCATCATTTTTATCGTATATATATGAATTAATACCCATGGACGGAAAATTCACAAAAACGTGGAAAACGGCAAGATATTGCCTAATTCGATGATATTTTGTTTAAATCACATAAAGGAAAAGGGGATGATAAACGTCAAAATTTTGCTAAATTCGATGATTTTTCGTACGAAACAAAATGCAAGAAAACTTGCTTAAAATGCAATATTATGCGAAATTTTGAGATTTCAAGGTCAAATTACATATCGTGATACTACATGAAATAGTATCGAAATATTGGTAAAAAAGAATATATTTACGTAATATCAAACTACATGAAAAACGTGAAAAAGTCACTATTTAACCATATTTGAGGATTTTAACTTCAAATCATAGAGCGAGGTTTCGTATTATTTTGATCCAAGAAAAGACATATGACAATGTTGTTTCCAATACAAATGATAAAAATCAATGTGTTTTCATTAGAATTAACTAAAATGTTCCTGATTTTCCGTTTATATTACCGATGGAAGATGTACACGAAAACCGCTCTATTCCGGCTGAAACGTCGATATATGCAATAAAATCAGAACTTCTCTCCCTTTCAATATCTTACTCAGTATTTTAACAAGAAAGTAATAGTTGATTAAAAATGAAGTATTTAAGGTTATTATCTAATCAATTTTGTGTTTTGCATCATTTTTATCGTATATATATGAATTAATACCCATGGACTGAAAATTCACAAAAACGAGGAAAACGGCAAAATATTGCCTAATTCGATGATATTTTGTTTAAATCACATAAAAGGAAAAGGGGATGATAAACGTCAAAAAATTGCTAAATTCGATGATTTTTCGTACGAAACAAAATGCAAGAAAACTTGCTTAAAATGCAATATTATGCAAAATTCTGAGATTTCAAGGCCAAATCACATATCGTGATACTACATGAAATAGTATCGAATATTTGGTAAAAATGAATATATTTACGTAATATCAAACTACTTGAAAAACGTGAAAAAAGTCACTATTTAACCATATTTGAGGATTTTAACTTCAAATCATAGAGCGAGGTTTCGTATTATTTTGATCCAACAAAAGACATATGACAATGTTGTTTCCAATACAAATGATAAAAATCAATGTGTTTTCATTAGAATTAACTAAAATGATCCTGATTTTCCGTTTATATTACCGATGGAAGATGTACACGAAAATCGCTCTATTCCGGCTGAAACGTCGATATATGCAATACAAACAGAACTTCTCCCCTTTTCAATATCTTACTCAGTATTTTAACGAGAACCAAATAGTTGATTGAAAATGAAGTATTTAAGGTTATTATCTAATCAATTATGTGTTTGCATCATTTTTATCGTATATATAATGAATTAATACCCATAGACTGAAAATTCACAAAAACGTGGAAAAACGGCAAAATATTGCCTAATTCGATGATATTATGTTTAAATCAAATAAAGGAAAAGGGGATGATAAACGTCAAAATATTGATTTTTCGATGATTTTTCGTACGAAACAAAATGCAAGAAAACTTGCTTAAAATGCAATATTATGCGAAATTCTGAGATTTGAACTCCAAATCACGTATCGTGACACTACATGTAACAGTATCGAAATATTGGTAAAAATGAATATATTTGCGTAATATCAAACTACATGATTAACGTGAAAAAGTCACTATTTTACCATATTTGAGGATTTTACCTTCAAATCATAGAGCGAGGTTTCGTATTATTTAGTTCCAAGAAAAGACATATGCCAATGTTGTTTCCAATACAAATGATAAAAAACAATGTGTTTTCATTAGAATTAACTAAAATGTTCCTGATTTTCCGTTTATATTACCGATGGAAGATGTACACGTAAAACCGCTCTAATCCGGCTGAAACGTCGATATATGCAATAAAAACCGAACTTCTCCCCTTTTCAATATCTTACTCAGTATTTTAACGAGAAACAAATAGATGATTGCAATGAAGTATTTAAGGTTATTATCTAATCAATTATGTGTTTGCATCATTTTTATCGTATATATATGAATTAATACCCATGGACTGAAAATTCACAAAAACTTGGAAAATGGGAAAATATTGCCTTATTCAATGATATTTTGTTTAAATCACAAAAAGGAAAAAGGGATGATAAACGTCAAAATATTGCTAAATTCGATGATATTTTGTTTAAATCACAAAAAGGAAAAAGGGATGATAAACGTCAAAATATTGCTAAATTCGATGATTTTTCGTACGAAACAAAATGCAAGAAAACTTGCTTAAAATGCAATATTATGCGAAATTCTGAGATTTGAAGGCCAAATCACATATCGTGATACTACATGAAATAGTATCGAAATATTGGTAAAAATGAATATATTTACGTAATATCAAACTACATGAAAAACGTGAAAAAAGTCACTATTTAATAATATTTGAGGATTTTAACTTCAAATCATAGAGCGAGGTTTCGTATTATTTTGATCCAAGAAAAGACATATGACAATGTTGTTTCCAATACAAATGATAAAAATCAAAGTGTTTTCATTAGAATTAACTAAAATGTTCCTGATTTTCCGTTTATATTACCGATGGAAGATGTACACGAAAACCTCTCTATTCCGGCTGAAACGTCGATATATGCAATAAAATCAGAACTTCTCCCCCTTTCAATATCCTACTCAGTATTTTAACGAGAAAGAAATAATTGATTGAAAATGAGGTATTTAAGGTTATTTTCTAATCAATTATGTTTTTGCATTATTTTTATCGTATATATATGAATTAATACCCATGGACTGAAAATTCACATAAACGTGGAAAACGGCAAGATATTGCCTTATTCGATGATATTTTGTTTAAATCACATAAAGGAAAAGGGGATGATAAACGTCAAAATATTGCTAAATTCGATGATTTTTCGTACGAAACAAAATGCAAGAAAACTTGTTTAAAATGCAATATTATGCGAAATTCTGAGATTTCAAGGCCAAATTACATATCGTGATACTACATGAAATAGTATCGAAATATTGGAAAAAAAGAATATATTTACGTAATATTAAACTACATGAAAAACGTGAAAAAAGTCACTATTTATCCATATTTGAGGATTTTAACTTCAAATCATAGAGCGAGGTTTCGTATTATTTAGTTCCAAGAAAAGACATATGACAATGTTGTTTCCAATACAAATGATAAAAAACAATGTGTTTTCATTAGAAATAACTAAAATGTTCTTGATTTTCTGTTTATATTAACGATGGAAGATGTACACGTAAAACCGCTCTAATGCAGCTGAAACGTCGATATATGCAATAAAAACCGAACTTCTCCCCTTTTCAATATCTTACTCAGTATTTTAACGAGAAACAAATAGATGATTGAAAATGAAATATTTAAGGTTATTATCTAATCAATTATGTGTTTGCATCATTTATATCGTATATATTTGAATTAATACCCATGGACTGAAAATTCACAAAAACGTGGAAAAACGGCAAAATATTGCCTAATTCGATGATATTTTGTTTAAATCAAATAAAGGAAAAGGGGATGATAAAGGTCAAAATATTGCTAAATTCGATGATTTTTCGTACGAAAGAAAATGCAAGAAAACTTCCCTAAAATGCAATATTATGCGAAATTCTGAGATTTGAAGGCCAAATCACATATCGTGATACTACATGAAATAGTATCAAAATATTGGTAAAATGAATATATTTGCGTAATATCAAACTACATGATTAAAGTGAAAAAGTCACTATTTTACCATATTTGAGGATTTTACCTTCAAATCATAGAGCGAGGTTTCGAATTATTTAGTTCCAAGAAAAGACATATGACAATGTTGTTTCCAATACAAATGATAAAAAACAATATGTTTTCATTAGAAATAACTAAAATGTTTTTGATTTTCTATTTATATTAACGAGGGAAGATGTACACGTAAAACTGCTCTAATCCGGCTGAAACGTCGATATAAGCAATATAAACCGAACTTCTCACCTTTTCAATATCTTACTCAGAATTTTAACGACAAACAAATAGATGATTGAAAATGAAGTATTTAAGGTTATTATCTAATCAATTATGTGTTTGCATCATTTTTATCGTATATATATGAATTAATACCCATGGACTGAAAATTCACAAAAACGTGGAAAACGGCAAAATATTGCCTATTGCGATGATATTTTGTTTAAATTACATGAAGGAAAAGGGGATGATAAACGTCAAAATATTGCTAAATTCGATGATTTTTCTTACGAAACAAAATGCAAGAAAACTTGCTTAAAATGCAATATTATGCGAAATTCTGAGATTTCAAGGGCAAATCACATATCGTGATACTACATGAAATAGTTTTGAAATATTGGTAAAAATGAATATATTTATGTAATATCAAACTACATGAAAAACGTGAAAAAAGTCACTATTTAACCATATATGAGGATTTTAACTTCAAATCATAGAGCGAGGTTTCGTATTATTTTGATCCAAAAAAAGAGATATGACAATGTTGTTTCCAATACAAATCATAAAAATCAAAGTGTTTTCATTAGAATTAACTAAAATGTTCCTGATTTTCCGTTTATATTACCGATGGAAGATGTACACGAAAATCGCTCTATTCCGGCTGAAACGTCGATATATGCAATAAAAACAGAACTTCTTCCCTTTTCAATATCTTACTCAGTATTTTAACGAGAAACAAATAGTTGATTGAAAATGAAGTATTTAAGTTTATTATCTAATCAATTATGTGTTTGCATCATTTTTATCGTATATATAATGAATTAATACCCATAGACTGAAAATTCACAAAAACGTGGTAAAACGGCAAAATATTGCCTAATTCGATGATATTTTGTTTAAATCAAACAAAGGAAAAGGGGATGATAAACGTCAAAATATTGATTTTTCGATGATTTTTCGTACGAAACAAAATGCAAGAAAACTTGCTTAAAATGCAATATTATGCGAAATTCTGAGATTTGAAGGCCAAATCACGTATCGTGATACTACATGAAATAGTATCGAAATATTGGTAAAAATGAATATATTTGCGTAATATCAAACTTCATGATTAACGTGAAAAAGTCACTATTTTACCATATTTGAGGATTTTACCTTCAAATTATAGAGCGAGGTTTCGTATTATTTAGATCCAAGAAAAGACATGACAATGTTGTTTCCAATACAAATGATAAAAATCAATGTGTTTTCATTAGAATTAACTAAAATGTTCCTGATTTTCCGTTTATATTACCGATGGAAGATGTACACGAAAATCGCTCTATTCCGGCTGAAACGTCGATATATGCAATAAAAACAGAACTTTTCCCCTTTTCAATATCTTACTCAGTATTTTAACGAGAAGCAAATAGTTGATTGAAAATGAAGTATTTAAGGTTATTATCTAATCAATTATGTGTTTGCATCATTTTTATCGTATATATAATGAATTAATACCCATGGACTGAAAATTCACAAAAACGTGGAAAAACGGCAAAATATTGCCTAATTCGATGATATTTTGTTTAAATCAAATATAGGAAAAGGGGATGATAAACGTCAAAATATTGCTAAATTATATGATTTTTCGTACGAAACAAAATGCAAGAAAACTTGCTTAAAATGCAATATTATGCGAAATTCTGAGATTTGAAGGCCAAATCACATATCGTGATACTACATGAAATAGTATCGAAATATTGGTAAAAATGAATATATTTGCGTAATATCAAACTACATGATTAAAGTGAAAAAGTCACTATTTTACCATATTTGAGGATTTTACCTTCAAATCATAGAGCGAGGTTTCGTATTATTTAGTTCCAAGAAAAGACATATGACAATGTTGTTTCCAATACAAATGATAAAAAACAATATGTCTTCATTAGAAATAACTAAAATGTTCTTGATTTTCTGTTTATATTAACGAGGGAAGATGTACACGAAAATCGCTCTATTCCGGCTGAAACGTCGATATATGCAATAAAAACAGAACTTCTTCCCTTTTCAATATCTTACTCAGTATTTTAACGAGAAACAAATAGTTGATTGAAAATGAAGTATTTAAGATTATTATCTAATCAATTATGTGTTTGTATCATTTTTATCGTATATATAATGAATTAATACCCATAGACTGAAAATTCACAAAAACGTGGAAAAACGGCAAAATATTGCCTAATTCGATGATATTTTGTTTAAATCAAATAAAGGAAAAGGGGATGATAAACGTCAAAATTTGCTAAATTCGATGATTGTTCGTACGAAACAAAATGCAAGAAAACTTGCCTAAAATGCAATATTATGCGAAATTCTGAGATTTGAAGGCCAAATCACATATCGAGATACTACATGAAATAGTATCGGAATATTGGTAAAAGTGAATATATGAGCGTAATATCAAACTACATGATTAACGTGAAAAATTTACTATTATACCATATTTGAGGATTTTACCTTCAAATCATAGAGCGAGGTTTCGTATTATTTAGATCCAAGAAAAGACATATGACAACGTTGTTTCCAATACAAATGATAAAAAACAATATGTCTTCATTAGAAATAACTAAAATGTTCTTGATTTTCTGTTTATATTAACGAGGGAAGATGTACACGTAAAACTGCTCTAATCCGGCTGAAACGTCGATATATGCAATAAAAACCGAACTTCTCACCTTTTCAATATCTTACTCAGTATTTTAACGACAAACAAATAGATGATTGAAAATGAAGTATTTAAGGTTATTATCTAATCAATTATGTGTTTGCATCATTTTTATCGTATATATATATATATTAATACCCATGGACTGAAAATTCACAAAAACGTGGAAAACGGCAAAATATTGCCTATTGCGATGATATTTTGTTTAAATCACATGAAGGAAAAGGGGATGATTAACGTCAAAATATTGCTAAATTCGATGATTTTTCTTACGAAACAAAATGCAAGAAAACTTGCTTAAAATGCAATATTATGCGAAATTCTGAGATTTCAAGGCCAAATAACATATCGTGATACTACATGAAATAGTATCGAAATATTAGTAAAATGAATATATTTACGTAATATCAAACTACATGAAAAACGTGAAAATTCACTATTTAACCATATTTGAGGATTTTAACTTCAAATCATAGAGCGAGGTTTCGTATTATTTTGATCCAAGAAAACACATATGACAATGTTGTTTCCAATACAAATGATAAAAATCAAAGTGTTTTCATTGGAATTAACTAAAATGTTTTTGATTTTCCGTTTATATTACCGATGGAAGATGTACACGAAAATCGCTCTATTCCGGCTGAAACGTCGATATATGCAATAAAAACAGAACTTCTTCCCTTTTCAATATCTTACTCAGTATTTTAACGAGAAACAAATAGTTGATTGAAAATGAAGTATTTAAGGTTATTATCTAATCAATTATGTGTTTGCATCATTTTTATCGTATATATAATGAATTAATACCCATAGACTGAAAATTCACAAAAACGTGGAAAAACGGCAAAATATTGCCTAATTCGATGATATTTTGTTTAAATCAAATAAAGGAAAAGGGGATGATAAACGTCAAAATTTGCTAAATTCGATGATTTTTCGTACGAAACAAAATGCAAGAAAACTTGCCTAAAATGCAATATAATGCGAAATTCTGAGATTTGAAGCCCAAATCACACATCGAGATACTACATGAAATAGTATCGAAATATTGGTAAAAATGAATATAGTTGCGTAATATCAAACTACATGATTAAATTGAAGAAGTCACTATTTTACCATATTTGAGGATTTTACCTTCAAATTATAGAGCGAGGTTTCGTATTATTTAGTTCCAAGAAAAGACATATGACAATGTTGTTTTCAATACAAATGATAAAAAACAATGTGTTTTCATTAGAAATAACTAAAATGTTCTTGATTTTCTGTTTATAATAACGATGGAAGATGTACACGTAAAACCGCTCTAATGCAGCTGAAACGTCGATATAAGCAATAAAAACCGAACTTCTCCCCTTTTCAATATCTTACTCAGTATTTTAACGAGAAACAAATAGATGATTGAAAATGAAGTATTTAAGGTTATTATGTAATCAATTATGTGTTTGCATCATTTTTATCGTATATATATGAATTAATACCCATGGCTGAAAATTCACAAAAACGTGGAAAACGGCAAATTATTGCCTAATTCGATAATATTTTGTTTAAATCACATGACGGAAAAGGGGATGATAAACGTCAAAATATTGCTAAATTCGATGATTTTTCGTACGAAACAAAATGCAAGAAAACTTGCTTAAAATGCAATATTATGCGAAATTCTGAGATTTGAAGGCCAAATCACATATCGTGATACTACATGAAATAGTATCGGAATATTGGTAAAAGTGAATATATGAGCGTAATATCAAACTTCATGATTAACGTGAAAAATTTACTATTATACCATATTTGAGGATTTTACCTTCAAATCATAGAGCGAGGTTTCGTATTATTTAGATCCAAGAAAAGACTTATGAAAACGTTGTTTCCAATACAAATGATAAAAATCAATGTGTTTTCATTAGAATTAACTAAAATGTTCCTGATTTTCCGTTTATATTACCGATGGAAGATGTAAACGAAAACTGCTCTATTCCGGCTTAAACGTCGATATATGCAATAAAATCAGAACTTCTCCATCTTTCAATATCTTACTCAGTATTTTAACGAAAAAGAAATAGTTGATTAAAAATGAAGTATTTAAGGTTATTATCTAATCAATTTTGTGTTTGCATCATTTTTATCGTATATATATGAATTAATACCCATGGACTGAAAATTCACAAAAACGTGGAAAACGGCAAAATATTGCCTAATTCGATGATATTTTGTTTAAATCACATAAAGGAAAAGGGGATGATAAACGTCAAAAAATTGCTAAATTCGATGATTTTTCGTACGAAACAAAATGCAAGAAAACTTGCTTAAAATGCAATATTATGCAAAATTCTGAGATTTCAAGGCCAAATAGCATATCGTGATACTACATGAAATAGTATCGAATATTTGGTAAAAATTAATATATTTACGTAATATCAAACTACTTGAAAAACGTGAAAAAAGTCACTATTTAACCATATTTGAGGATTTTAACTTCAAATCATAGAGCGAGGTTTCGTATTATTTTCATCCAACAAAAGACATATGACAATGTTGTTTCCAATACAAATGATAAAAATCAATGTGTTTTCATTAGAATTAACTAAAATGTTCCTGATTTTCCGTTTATATTACCGATGGAAGATGTACACGAAAATCGCTCTATTCAAGTTGAAACGTCGATATATGGAATAAAAACAGAACTTCTCCCCTTTTCAATATCTTACTCAGTATTTTACCGAGAAACAAATAGTTGATTGAAAATAAAGTATTTAAGGTTATTATCTAATCAATTATGTGTTGCATCATTTTTATCATATATATAATGAATTAATACCCATAGACTGAAAATTCACAAAAACGTGGAAAAACGGCAAAATATTGCCTAATTCGATGATATTTTGTTTAAATCAAATAAAGGAAAAGGGGATGATAAACGTCAAAATATTGCTAAATTCGATGATTTTTCTTACGAAACAAAATGCAAGAAAACTTGCTTAAAATGCAATATTATGCGAAATTCTGAGATTTCAAGGCCAAATAACATATCGTGATACTACATGAAATAGTATCGAAATATTGGTAAAATGAATATATTTACGTAATATCAAACTACATGAAAAACGTGAAAAAAGTCACTATTAAACCATATTTGAGGATTTTAACTTCAAATCATAGAGCGAGGTTTCCTATTATTTTGATCCAAGAAAAGACATATGACAATGTTGTTTCCAATACAAATGATAAAAATCAAAGTGTTTTCATTGGAATGAACTAAAATGTTCCTGATTTTCCGTTTATATTACCGATGGAAGATGTACACGAAAATCGCTCTATTCCGGCTGAAACGTCGATATATGCAATAAAAACAGAACTTCTTCCCTTTTCAATATCTTACTCAGTATTTTAACGAGAAACAAATAGTTGATTGAAAATGAAGTATTTAAGATTATTATCTAATCAATTATGTGTTTGTATCATTTTTATCGTATATATAATGAATTAATACCCATAGACTGAAAATTCACAAAAACGTGGAAAAACGGCAAAATATTGCCTAATTCGATGATATTTTGTTTAAATCAAATAAAGGAAAAGGGGATGATCAACGTCAAAATTTGCTAAATTCGATGATTGTTCGTACGAAACAAAATGCAAGAAAACTTGCCTAAAATGCAATATTATGCGAAATTCTGAGATTTGAAGGCCAAATCACATATCGAGATACTACATGAAATAGTATCGGAATATTGGTAAAAGTGAATATATGAGCGTAATATCAAACTACATGATTAACGTGAAAAATTTACTATTATACCATATTTGAGGATTTTACCTTCAAATCATAGAGCGAGGTTTCGTATTATTTAGATCCAAGAAAAGACATATGACAACGTTGTTTCCAATACAAATGATAAAAAACAATATGTCTTCAATAGAAATAACTAAAATGTTCTTGATTTTCTGTTTATATTAACGAGGGAAGATGTACACGTAAAACTGCTCTAATCCGGCTGAAACGTCGATATATGCAATAAAAACCGAACTTCTCACCTTTTCAATATCTTACTCAGTATTTTAACGACAAACAAATAGATGATTGAAAATGAAGTATTTAAGGTTATTATCTAATCAATTATGTGTTTGCATCATTTTTATCGTATATATATATATTAATACCCATGGACTGAAAATTCACAAAAACGTGGAAAACGGCAAAATATTGCCTATTGCGATGATATTTTGTTTAAATCACATGAAGGAAAAGGGGATGATAAACGTCAAAATATTGCTAAATTCGATGATTTTTCTTACGAAACAAAATGCAAGAAAACTTGCTTAAAATGCAATATTATGCGAAATTCTGAGATTTCAAGGCCAAATAACATATCGTGATACTACATGAAATAGTATCGAAATATTAGTAAAATGAATATATTTACGTAATATCAAACTACATGAAAAATGTGAAAAAAGTCACTATTTAACCATATTTGAGGATTTTAACTTCAAATCATAGAGCGAGGTTTCGTATTATTTTGATCCAAGAAAAGACATATGACAATGTTGTTTCCAATACAAATGATAAAAATCAAAGTGTTTTCATTGGAATTAACTAAAATGTTCTTGATTTTCCGTTTATATTACCGATGGAAGATGTACACGAAAATCGCTCTATTCCGGCTGAAACGTCGATATATGCAATAAAAACAGAACTTCTTCCCTTTTCAATATATTACTCAGTATTTTAACGAGAAACAAATAGTTGATTGAAAATGAAGTATTTAAGGTTATTATCTAATCAATTATGTGTTTGCATCATTTTTATCGTATATATAATGAATTAATACCCATAGACTGAAAATTCACAAAAACGTGGAAAAACGGCAAAATATTGCCTAATTCGATGATATTTTGTTTAAATCAAATAAAGGAAAAGGGGATGATAAACGTCAAAATTTGCTAAATTCGATGATTTTTCGTACGAAACAAAATGCAAGAAAACTTGCCTAAAATGCAATATTATGGGAAATTCTGAGATTTGAAGCCCAAATCACACATCGAGATACTACATGAAATAGTATCGAAATATTGGTAAAAATGAATATAGTTGCGTAATATCAAACTACATGATTAAATTGAAGAAGTCACTATTTTACCATATTTGAGGATTTTACCTTCAAATTATAGAGCGAGGTTTCGTATTATTTAGTTCCAAGAAAAGACATATGACAATGTTGTTTTCAATACAAATGATAAAAAACAATGTGTTTTCATTAGAAATAACTAAAATGTTCTTGATTTTCTGTTTATAATAACGATGGAAGATGTACACGTAAAACCGCTCTAATGCAGCTGAAACGTCGATATATGCAATAAAAACCGAACTTCTCCCCTTTTCAATATCTTACTCAGTATTTTAACGAGAAACAAATAGATGATTGAAAATGAAGTATTTAAGGTTATTATGTAATCAATTATGTGTTTGCATCATTTTTATCGTATATATATGAATTAATACCCATGGCTGAAAATTCACAAAAACGTGGAAAACGGCAAATTATTGCCTAATTCGATAATATTTTGTTTAAATCACATGAAGGAAAAGGGGATGATAAACCTCAAAATATTGCTAAATTCGATGATTTTTCGTACGAAACAAAATGCAAGAAAACTTGCTTAAAATGCAATATTATGCGAAATTCTGAGATTTGAAGGCCAAATCACATATCGTGATACTACATGAAATAGTATCGGAATATTGGTAAAAGTGAATATATGAGCGTAATATCAAACTTCATGATTAACGTGAAAAATTTACTATTATACCATATTTGAGGATTTTACCTTCAAATCATAGAGCGAGGTTTCGTATTATTTAGATCCAAGAAAAGACTTATGAAAACGTTGTTTCCAATACAAATGATAAAAATCAATGTGTTTTCATTAGAATTAACTAAAATGTTCCTGATTTTCCGTTTATATTACCGATGGAAGATGTAAACGAAAACTGCTCTATTCCGGCTTAAACGTCGATATATGCAATAAAATCAGAACTTCTCCATCTTTCAATATCTTACTCAGTATTTTAACGAAAAAGAAATAGTTGATTAAAAATGAAGTATTTAAGGTTATTATCTAATCAATTTTGTGTTTGCATCATTTTTATCGTATATATATGAATTAATACCCATGGACTGAAATTTCACAAAAACGTGGAAAACGGCAAAATATTGCCTAATTCGATGATATTTTGTTTAAATCACATAAAGGAAAAGGGGATGATAAACGTCAAAAAATTGCTAAATTCGATGATTTTTCGTACGAAACAAAATGCAAGAAAACTTGCTTAAAATGCAATATTATGCAAAATTCTGAGATTTCAAGGCCAAATAGCATATCGTGATACTACATGAAATAGTATCGAATATTTGGTAAAAATGAATATATTTACGTAATATCAAACTACTTGAAAAACGTGAAAAAAGTCACTATTTAACCATATTTGAGGATTTTAACTTCAAATCATAGAGCGAGGTTTCGTATTATTTTCATCCAACAAAAGACATATGACAATGTTGTTTCCAATACAAATGATAAAAATCAATGTGTTTTCATTAGAATTAACTAAAATGTTCCTGATTTTCCGTTTATATTACCGATGGAAGATGTACACGAAAATCGCTCTATTCAAGTTGAAACGTCGATATATGGAATAAAAACAGAACTTCTCCCCTTTTCAATATCTTACTCAGTATTTTACCGAGAAACAAATAGTTGATTGAAAATAAAGTATTTAAGGTTATTATCTAATCAATTATGTGTTTGCATCATTTTTATCATATATATAATGAATTAATACCCATAGACTGAAAATTCACAAAAACGTGGAAAAACGGCAAAATATTGCCTAATTCGATGATATTTTGTTTATATCAAATAAAGGAAAAGGGGATGATAAACGTCAAAATATTGCTAAATTCGATGATTTTTCGTACGAAACAAAATGCAGGAAAACTTGCTTAATATGCAATATTATGCGAAATTCTGAGATTTGAAGACCAAATCACATATCGTGATACTACATGAAATAGTATCGAAATATTGGTAAAAATGAATATATTTGCGTAATGTCAAACTACATGATTAACGTGAAAAAGTCACTATTTTACCATATTTGAGGATTTTTCCTTCAAATCATAGAGCGAGGTTTCGTATTATTTAGTTCCAAGAAAAGACATATCACAATGTTGTTTCCAATACAAATGATAAAAAACAATGTGTTTTCATTAGAATTAACTATAATGTTCTTGATTTTCCGTTTATATTAACGAGGGAAGATGTACACGTAAAACCGCTCTAATCCGGCTGAAACGTCGATATATTCAATAAAAACCGAACTTCTCCCCTTCTCAATATCTTTCTCAGTATTTTAACGAGAAACAAATAGATGATTGCAATGAAGTATTTAAGGTTATTATCTAATCAATTATGTGTTTGCATCATTTTTATCGTATATATATGAATTAATACCCATGGACTGAAAATTCACAAAAACGTGGAAAATGGCAAAATATTGCCTAATTCAATGATATTTTGTTTAAATCACATAAAGGAAAAAGGGATGATAAACGTCAAAATATTGCTAAATTCGATGATTTTTCGTACGAAACAAAATGCAAGAAAACTTGCTTAAAATGCAATATTATGCGAAATTCTGAGATTTCAAGGCCAAATCACATATCGTCATACTACATGAAATAGTATCGAAATATTGGTAAAAATGAATATATTTACGTAATATCAAACTACATGAAAAACGTGAAAAAATCACTATTTAACCATATTTGAGGATTTTAACTTCAAATCATAGAGCAAGGTTTCGTATTATTTAGATCCAAGAAAAGACATATGACAATGTTGTTTCCAATACAAATGATAAAAATCAATGTGTTTTCATTAGAATTAACTAAAATGTTCCTGATTTTCCGTTTATATTACCGATGGATGATGTACACGAAAACCGCTCTATTCCGGCTGAAACGTCGATATATGCAATAAAATCAGAACTTCTCCCCCTTTCAATATCTTACTCAGTATTTTAACGAGAAAGAAATAGTTGATTAAAAATGAAGTATTTAAGGTTATTATCTAATCAATTTTGTGTTTGCATCATTTTTATCGTATATATATGAATTAATACCCATGGACTGAAAATTCACAAAAACGTGGAAAACGGCAAAATATTGCCTAATTCGATGATATTTTGTTTAAATCACATAAAGGAAAAGGGGATGATAAACGTCAAAAAATTGCTAAATTCGATGATTTTTCGTACGAAACAAAATGCAGGAAAACTTGCTTAATATGCAATATTATGCGAAATTCTGAGATTTGAAGACCAAATCACATATCGTGATACTACATGAAATAGTATCGAAATATTGGTAAAAATGAATATATTTGCGTAATGTCAAACTACATGATTAACGTGAAAAAGTCACTATTTTACCATATTTGAGGATTTTTCCTTCAAATCATAGAGCGAGGTTTCGTATTATTTAGTTCCAAGAAAAGACATATCACAATGTTGTTTCCAATACAAATGATAAAAAACAATGTGTTTTCATTAGAATTAACTATAATGTTCTTGATTTTCCGTTTATATTACCGAGGGAAGATGTACACGTAAAACCGCTCTAATCCGGCTGAAACGTCGATATATTCAATAAAAACCGAACTTCTCCCCTTCTCAATATCTTTCTCAGTATTTTAACGAGAAACAAATAGATGATTGCAATGAAGTATTTAAGGTTATTATCTAATCAATTATGTGTTTGCATCATTTTTATCGTATATATATGAATTAATACCCATGGACTGAAAATTCACAAAAACGTGGAAAATGGCAAAATATTGCCTAATTCAATGATATTTTGTTTAAATCACATAAAGGAAAAAGGGATGATAAAGGTCAAAATATTGCTAAATTCGATGATTTTTCGTACGAAACAAAATGCAAGAAAACTTGCTTAAAATGCAATATTATGCGAAATTCTGAGATTTCAAGGCCAAATCACATATCGTCATACTACATGAAATAGTATCGAAATATTGGTAAAAAATGAATATATTTACGTAATATCAAACTACATGAAAAACGTGAAAAAATCACTATTTAACCATATTTGAGGATTTTAACTTCAAATCATAGAGCGAGGTTTCGTATTATTTAGATCCAAGAAAAGACATATGACAATGTTGTTTCCAATACAAATGATAAAAATCAATGTGTTTTCATTAGAATTAACTAAAATGTTCCTGATTTTCCGTTTATATTACCGATGGATGATGTACACGAAAACCGCTCTATTCCGGCTGAAACGTCGATATATGCAATAAAATCAGAACTTCTCCCCCTTTCAATATCTTACTCAGTATTTTAACGAGAAAGAAATAGTTGATTAAAAATGAAGTATTTAAGGTTATTATCTAATCAATTTTGTGTTTGCATCATTTTTATCGTATATATATGAATTAATACCCATGGACTGAAAATTCACAAAAACGTGGAAAACGGCAAAATATTGCCTAATTCGATGATATTTTGTTTAAATCACATAAAGGAAAAGGGGATGATAAACGTCAAAAAATTGCTAAATTCGATGATTTTTCGTACGAAACAAAATGCAAGAAAACTTGCTTAAAATGCAATATTATGCAAAATTCTGAGATTTCAAGGCCAAATCACATATCGTGATACTACATGAAATAGTATCGAATATTTGGTAAAAATGAATATATTTACGTAATATCAAACTACTTGAAAAACGTGAAAAAAGTCACTATTTAACCATATTTGAGGATTTTAACTTCAAATCATAGAGCGAGATTTCGTATTATTTTCATCCAACAAAAGACATATGACAATGTTGTTTCCAATACAAATGATAAAAATCAATGTGTTTTCATTAGAATTAACGAAAATGTTCCTGATTTTCCGTTTATATTACCGATGGAAGATGTACACGAAAATCGCTCTATTCAAGTTGAAACGTCGATATATGGAATAAAAACAGAACTTCTCCCCTTTTCAATATCTTACTCAGTATTTTACCGAGAAACAAATAGTTGATTGAAAATAAAGTATTTAAGGTTATTATCTAATCAATTATGTGTTTGCATCATTTTTATCATATATATAATGAATTAATACCCATAGACTGAAAATTCACAAAAACGTGGAAAAACGGGAAAAATATTGCCTAATTCGATGATATTTTGTTTAAATCAAATAAAGGGAAAGGGGATGATAAACGTCAAAATATTGCTAAATTCGATGATTTTTCGTACGAAACAAAATGCAGGAAAACTTGCTTAAAATGCAATATTATGCGAAATTTTGAGATTTGAAGGCCAAATCACATATCGTGATACTACATGAAATAGTATCGAAATATTGGTAAAAATGAATATATTTGCGTAATATCAAACTACATGATTAACGTGAAAAAGTCACTATTTTACCATATTTGAGGATTTTACCTTCAAATCATAGAGCGAGGTTTCGTATTATTTAGTTCCAAGAAAAGACATATCACAATGTTGTTTCCAATACAAATGATAAAAAACAATGTGTTTTCATTAGAATTAACTATAATGTTCTTTATTTTCCGTTTATATTAACGAGGGAAGATGTACACGTAAAACCGCTCTAATCCGGCTGAAACGTCGATATATGCAATAAAAACCGAACTTCTCCCCTTCTCAATATCTTACTCAGTATTTTAACGACAAACAAATAGATGATTGAAAATGAAGTATTTAAGGTTCTTATCTAATCAATTATGTGTTTGCATCATTTTTATCGTATATATATGAATTAATACCCATGGACGGAAAATTCACAAAAACGTGGAAAACGGCAAGATATTTCCTAATTCGATGATATTTTGTTTAAATCACATAAAGGAAAAGGGGATGACAAACGTCAAAATATTGCTAAATTCGATGATTTTTCGTACGAAACAAAATGCAAGAAAACTTGCTTAAAATGCAATATTATGCGAAATTTTGAGATTTCAAGGCCAAATTACATATCGTGATACTACATGAAATAGTATCGAAATATTGGTAAAAAAGAATATATTTACGTAATATCAAACTACATGAAAAACGTGAAAAAAGTCACTATTTAACCATATTTGAGGATTTTAACTTCAAATCATTGAGCGAGGTTTCGTATTATTTTGATCCAAGAAAAGACATATGACAATGTTGTTTCCAATACAAATGATAAAAATCAATGTGTTTTCATTAGAATTAACTAAAATGTTCCTGATTTTCCGTTTATATTACCGATGGAAGATGTACACGAAAATCGCTCTATTCAAGCTGAAACGTCGATATATGCAATAAAAACAGAACTTCTCCCCTTTTCAATATCTTACTCAGTATTTTACCGAGAAACAAATAGTTGATTGAAAATAAAGTATTTAAGGTTATTATCTAATCAATTATGTGTTTGCATCATTTTTATCGTATATATAATGAACTAATACCCATAGACTGAAAATTCACAAAAACGTGGAAAAACGGCAAAATATTGCCTAATTCGATGATATTTTGTTTAAATCAAATAAAGGAAAAGGGGATGATAAACGTCAAAATTTGCTAAATTCGATGATTGTTCGTACGAAACAAAATGCAGGAAAACTTGCTTAAAATGCAATATTATGCGAAATTCTGAGATTTGAAGGCCAAATCACATATCGTGATACTACATGAAATAGTATCGAAATATTGGTAAAAATGAATATATTTGCGTAATATCAAACTACATGATTAACGTGAAAAAGTCACTATTTTACCATATTTGAGGATTTTACCTTCAAATCATAGAGCGAGGTTTCGTATTATTTAGTTCCAAGAAAAGACATATCACAATGTTGTTTCCAATACAAATGATAAAAAACAATGTGTTTTCATTAGAATTAACTATAATGTTCTTTATTTTCCGTTTATATTAACGAGGGAAGATGTACACGTAAAACCGCTCTAATCCGGCTGAAACGTCGATATATGCAATAAAAACCGAACTTCTCCCCTTCTCAATATCTTACTCAGTATTTTAACGACAAACAAATAGATGATTGAAAATGAAGTATTTAAGGTTCTTATCTAATCAATTATGTGTTTGCATCATTTTTATCGTATATATATGAATTAATACCCATGGACGGAAAATTCACAAAAACGTGGAAAACGGCAAGATATTGCCTAATTCGATGATATTTTGTTTAAATCACATAAAGGAAAAGGGGATGACTAAACGTCAAAATATTGCTAAATTCGATGATTTTTCGTACGAAACAAAATGCAAGAAAACTTGCTTAAAATGCAATATTATGCGAAATTTTGAGATTTCAAGGCCAAATTACATATCGTGATACTACATGAAATAGTATCGAAATATTGGTAAAAAAGAATATATTTACGTAATATCAAACTACATGAAAAACGTGAAAAAAGTCACTATTTAACCATATTTGAGGATTTTAACTTCAAATCATTGAGCGAGGTTTCGTATTATTTTGATCCAAGAAAAGACATATGACAATGTTGTTTCCAATACAAATGATAAAAATCAATGTGTTTTCATTAGAATTAACTAAAATGTTCCTGATTTTCCGTTTATATTACCGATGGAAGATGTACACGAAAATCGCTCTATTCAAGCTGAAACGTCGATATATGCAATAAAAACAGAACTTCTCCCCTTTTCAATATCTTACTCAGTATTTTACCGAGAAACAAATAGTTGATTGAAAATAAAGTATTTAAGGTTATTATCTAATCAATTATGTGTTTGCATCATTTTTATCGTATATATAATGAACTAATACCCATAGACTGAAAATTCACAAAAACGTGGAAAAACGGCAAAATATTGCCTAATTCGATGATATTTTGTTTAAATCAAATAAAGGAAAAGGGGATGATAAACGTCAAAATATTGCTAAATTCGATGATTGTTCGTACGAAACAAAATGCAGGAAAACTTGCTTAAAATGCAATATTATGCGAAATTCTGAGATTTGAAGGCCAAATCACATATCGTGATACTACATGAAATAGTATCGAAATATTGGTAAAAATGAATATATTTGCGTAATATTAAACTACATGATTAACGTGAAAAAATCACTATTTTACCATATTTGAGGATTTTACCTTCAAATCATAGAGCGAGGTTTCGTATTATTTAGTTCCAAGAAAAGACATATCACAATGTTGTTTCCAATACAAATGATAAAAAACAATGTGTTTTCATTAGAATTAACTATAATGTTCTTGATTTTCCGTTTATATTAACGAGGGAAGATGTACACGTAAAACCGCTCTAATCCGGCTGAAACGTCGATATATGCAATAAAAACCGAACTTCTCCCCTTCTCAATATCTTACTCAGTATTTTAACGACAAACAAATAGATGATTGAAAATGAAGTATTTAAGGGTCTTATCTAATGAATTATGTGTTTGCATCATTTTTATCGTATATATATGAATTAATACCCATGGACGGAAAATTCACAAAAACGTGGAAAACGGCAAGATATTGCCTAATTCGATGATATTTTGTTTAAATCACATAAAGGAAAAGGGGATGATAAACGTCAAAATATTGCTAAATTCGATGATTTTTCGTACGAAACAAAATGCAAGAAAACTTGCTTAAAAGGCAATATTATGCGAAATTTTGAGATTTCAAGGCCAAATTACATATCGTAATACTACATGAAATAGTATCGAAATATTGGTAAAAAAGAATATATTTACGTAATATCAAACTACATGAAAAACGTGAAAAAAGTCACTATTTAACCATATTTGAGGATTTTAACTTCAAATCATAGAGCGAGGTTTCGTATTATTTTGATCCAAGAAAAGACATATGACAATGTTGTTTCCAATACAAATGATAAAAATCAATGTGTTTTCATTAGAATTAACTAAAATGTTCCTGATTTTCCGTTTATATTACCGATGGAAGATGTACACGAAAATCGCTCTATTCAAGCTGAAACGTCGATATATGAAATAAAAACAGAACTTCTCCCCTTTTCAATATCTTACTCAGTATTTTACCGAGAAACAAATAGTTGATTGAAAATAAAGTATTTAAGGTTATTATCTAATCAATTATGTGTTTGCATCATTTTTATCGTATATATAATGAATTAATACCCATAGACTGAAAATTCACAAAAACGTGGAAAAACGGCAAAATATTGCCTAATTCGATGATATTTTGTTTAAATCAAATAAAGGAAAAGGGGATGATAAACGTCAAAATATTGCTAAATTCGATGATTTTTCGTACGAAACAAAATGCAGGAAAACTTGCTTAAAATGCAATATTATGCGAAATTCTGAGATTTGAAGGCCAAATCACATATCGTGATACTACATGAAATAGTATCGAAATATTGGTAAAAATGAATATATTTGCGTAATATCAAACTACATGATTAACGTGAAAAAGTCACTATTTTACCATATTGAGGATTTTACTTTCAAATCATAGAGCGAGGTTTCGTATTATTTAGTTCCAAGAAAAGACATATCACAATGTTGTTTCCAATACAAATGATAAAAAACAATGTGTTTTCATTAGAATTAACTATAATGTTCTTGATTTTCCGTTTATATTAACGAGGGAAGATGTACACGTAAAACCGCTCTAATCCGGCTGAAACGTCGATATATGCAATAAAAACCGAACTTCTCCCCTTCTCAATATCTTACTCAGTATTTTAACGACAAACAAATAGATGATTGAAAATGAAGTATTTAAGGTTCTTATCTAATCAATTATGTGTTTGCATCATTTTTATCGTATATATATGAATTAATACCCATGGACGGAAAATTCACAAAAACGTGGAAAACGGCAAGATATTTCCTAATTCGATGATATTTTGTTTAAATCACATAAAGGAAAAGGGGATGACAAACGTCAAAATATTGCTAAATTCGATGATTTTTCGTACGAAACAAAATGCAAGAAAACTTGCTTAAAATGCAATATTATGCGAAATTTTGAGATTTCAAGGCCAAATTACATATCGTAATACTACATGAAATAGTATCGAAATATTGGTAAAAAAGAATATTTTACGTAATATCAAACTACATGAAAAACGTGAAAAAAGTCACTATTTAACCATATTTGAGGATTTTAACTTCAAATCATAGAGCGAGGTTTCGTATTATTTTGATCCAAGAAAAGACATATGACAATGTTGTTTCCAATACAAATGATAAAAATCAATGTGTTTTCATTAGAATTAACTAAAATGTTCCTGATTTTCCGTTTATATTACCGATGGAAGATGTATACGAAAATCGCTCTATTCAAGCTGAAACGTCGATATATGCAATAAAAACAGAACTTCTCCCCTTTTCAATATCTTACTCAGTATTTTACCGAGAAACAAATAGTTGATTGAAAATAAAGTATTTAAGGTTATTATCTAATCAATTATGTGTTTGCATCATTTTTATCGTATATATAATGAATTAATACCCATAGACTGAAAATTCACAAAAACGTGGAAAAACGGCAAAATATTGCCTAATTCGATGATATTTTGTTTAAATCAAATAAAGGAAAAGGGGATGATAAACGTCAAAATATTGCTAAATTCGATGATTTTTCGTACGAAACAAAATGCAGGAAAACTTGCTTAAAATGCAATATTATGCGAAATTCTGAGATTTGAAGGCCAAATCACATATCGTGATACTACATGAAATAGTATCGAAATATTGGTAAAAATGAATATATTTGCGTAATATCAAACTACATGATTAACGTGAAAAAGTCACTATTTTACCATATTTGAGGATTTTACTTTCAAATCATAGAGCGAGGTTTCGTATTATTTAGTTCCAAGAAAAGACATATCACAATGTTGTTTCCAATACAAATGATAAAAAACAATGTGTTTTCATTAGAATTAACTATAATGTTCTTGATTTTCCGTTTATATTAACGAGGGAAGATGTACACGTAAAACCGCTCTAATCCGGCTGAAACGTCGATATATGCAATAAAAACCGAACTTCTCCCCTTCTCAATATCTTACTCAGTATTTTAACGACAAACAAATAGATGATTGAAAATGAAGTATTTAAGGTTCTTATCTAATCAATTATGTGTTTGCATCATTTTTATCGTATATATATGAATTAATACCCATGGACGGAAAATTCACAAAAACGTGGAAAACGGGAAGATATTTCCTAATTCGATGATATTTTGTTTAAATCACATAAAGGAAAAGGGGATGACAAACGTCAAAATATTGCTAAATTCGATGATTTTTCGTACGAAACAAAATGCAAGAAAACTTGCTTAAAATGCAATATTATGCGAAATTTTGAGATTTCAAGGCCAAATTACATATCGTGATACTACATGAAATAGTATCGAAATATTGGTAAAAAAGAATATATTTACGTAATATCAAACTACATGAAAAACGTGAAAAAAGTCACTATTTAACCATATTTGAGGATTTTAACTTCAAATCATTGAGCGAGGTTTCGTATTATTTTGATCCAAGAAAAGACATATGACAATGTTGTTTCCAATACAAATGATAAAAATCAATGTGTTTTCATTAGAATTAACTAAAATGTTCCTGATTTTCCGTTTATATTACCGATGGAAGATGTACACGAAAATCGCTCTATTCAAGCTGAAACGTCGATATATGCAATAAAAACAGAACTTCTCCCCTTTTCAATATCTTACTCAGTATTTTACCGAGAAACAAATAGTTGATTGAAAATAAAGTATTTAAGGTTATTATCTAATCAATTATGTGTTTGCATCATTTTTATCGTATATATAATGAACTAATACCCATAGACTGAAAATTCACAAAAACGTGGAAAAACGGCAAAATATTGCCTAATTCGATGATATTTTGTTTAAATCAAATAAAGGAAAAGGGGATGATAAACGTCAAAATATTGCTAAATTCGATGATTTTTCGTACGAAACAAAATGCAGGAAAACTTGCTTAAAATGCAATATTATGCGAAATTCTGAGATTTGAAGGCCAAATCACATATCGTGATACTACATGAAATAGTATCGAAATATTGGTAAAAATGAATATATTTGCGTAATATTAAACTACATGATTAACGTGAAAAAATCACTATTTTACCATATTTGAGGATTTTACCTTCAAATCATAGAGCGAGGTTTCGTATTATTTAGTTCCAAGAAAAGACATATCACAATGTTGTTTCCAATACAAATGATAAAAAACAATGTGTTTTCATTAGAATTAACTATAATGTTCTTGATTTTCCGTTTATATTAACGAGGGAAGATGTACACGTAAAACCGCTCTAATCCGGCTGAAACGTCGATATATGCAATAAAAACCGAACTTCTCCCCTTCTCAATATCTTACTCAGTATTTTAACGACAAACAAATAGATGATTGAAAATGAAGTATTTAAGGTTCTTATCTAATGAATTATGTGTTTGCATCATTTTTATCGTATATATATGAATTAATACCCATGGACGGAAAATTCACAAAAACGTGGAAAACGGCAAGATATTGCCTAATTCGATGATATTTTGTTTAAATCACATAAAGGAAAAGGGGATGATAAACGTCAAAATATTGCTAAATTCGATGATTTTTCGTACGAAACAAAATGCAAGAAAACTTGCTTAAAATGCAATATTATGCGAAATTTTGAGATTTCAAGGCCAAATTACATATCGTAATACTACATGAAATAGTATCGAAATATTGGTAAAAAAGAATATATTTACGTAATATCAAACTACATGAAAAACGTGAAAAAAGTCACTATTTAACCATATTTGAGGATTTTAACTTCAAATCATAGAGCGAGGTTTCGTATTATTTTGATCCAAGAAAAGACATATGACAATGTTGTTTCCAATACAAATGATAAAAATCAATGTGTTTTCATTAGAATTAACTAAAATGTTCCTGATTTTCCGTTTATATTACCGATGGAAGATGTACACGAAAATCGCTCTATTCAAGCTGAAACGTCGATATATGCAATAAAAACAGAACTTCTCCCCTTTTCAATATCTTACTCAGTATTTTACCGAGAAACAAATAGTTGATTGAAAATAAAGTATTTAAGGTTATTATCTAATCAATTATGTGTTTGCATCATTTTTATCGTATATATAATGAATTAATACCCATAGACTGAAAATTCACAAAAACGTGGAAAAACGGCAAAATATTGCCTAATTCGATGATATTTTGTTTAAATCAAATAAAGGAAAAGGGGATGATAAACGTCAAAATATTGCTAAATTCGATGATTTTTCGTACGAAACAAAATGCAGGAAAACTTGCTTAAAATGCAATATTATGCGAAATTCTGAGATTTGAAGGCCAAATCACATATCGTGATACTACATGAAATAGTATCGAAATATTGGTAAAAATGAATATATTTGCGTAATATCAAACTACATGATTAACGTGAAAAAGTCACTATTTTACCATATTTGAGGATTTTACTTTCAAATCATAGAGCGAGGTTTCGTATTATTTAGTTCCAAGAAAAGACATATCACAATGTTGTTTCCAATACAAATGATAAAAAACAATGTGTTTTCATTAGAATTAACTATAATGTTCTTGATTTTCCGTTTATATTAACGAGGGAAGATGTACACGTAAAACCGCTCTAATCCGGCTGAAACGTCGATATATGCAATAAAAACCGAACTTCTCCCCTTCTCAATATCTTACTCAGTATTTTAACGACAAACAAATAGATGATTGAAAATGAAGTATTTAAGGTTCTTATCTAATCAATTATGTGTTTGCATCATTTTTATCGTATATATATGAATTAATACCCATGGACGGAAAATTCACAAAAACGTGGAAAACGGCAAGATATTGCCTAATTCGATGATATTTTGTTTAAATCACATAAAGGAAAAGGGGATGATAAACGTCAAAATATTGATAAATTCGATGATTTTTCGTACGAAACAAAATGCAAGAAAACTTGCTTAAAATGCAATATTATGCGAAATTTTGAGATTTCAAGGCCAAATTACATATCGTAATACTACATGAAATAGTATCGAAATATTGGTAAAAAAGAATATTTTTACGTAATATCAAACTACATGAAAAACGTGAAAAAAGTCACTATTTAACCATATTTGAGGATTTTAACTTCAAATCATAGAGCGAGGTTTCGTATTATTTTGATCCAAGAAAAGACATATGACAATGTTGTTTCCAATACAAATGATAAAAATCAATGTGTTTTCATTAGAATTAACTAAAATGTTCCTGATTTTCCGTTTATATTACCGATGGAAGATGTATACGAAAATCGCTCTATTCAAGCTGAAACGTCGATATATGCAATAAAAACAGAACTTCTCCCCTTTTCAATATCTTACTCAGTATTTTACCGAGAAACAAATAGTTGATTGAAAATAAAGTATTTAAGGTTATTATCTAATCAATTATGTGTTTGCATCATTTTTATCGTATATATAATGAATTAATACCCATAGACTGAAAATTCACAAAAACGTGGAAAAACGGCAAAATATTGCCTAATTCGATGATATTTTGTTTAAATCAAATAAAGGAAAAGGGGATGATAAACGTCAAAATATTGCTAAATTCGATGATTTTTCGTACGAAACAAAATGCAGGAAAACTTGCTTAAAATGCAATATTATGCGAAATTCTGAGATTTGAAGGCCAAATCACATATCGTGATACTACATGAAATAGTATCGAAATATTGGTAAAAATGAATATATTTGCGTAATATCAAACTACATGATTAACGTGAAAAAGTCACTATTTTACCATATTTGAGGATTTTACTTTCAAATCATAGAGCGAGGTTTCGTATTATTTAGTTCCAAGAAAAGACATATCACAATGTTGTTTCCAATACAAATGATAAAAAACAATGTGTTTTCATTAGAATTAACTATAATGTTCTTGATTTTCCGTTTATATTAACGAGGGAAGATGTACACGTAAAACCGCTCTAATCCGGCTGAAACGTCGATATATGCAATAAAAACCGAACTTCTCCCCTTCTCAATATCTTACTCAGTATTTTAACGACAAACAAATAGATGATTGAAAATGAAGTATTTAAGGTTCTTATCTAATCAATTATGTGTTTGCATCATTTTTATCGTATATATATGAATTAATACCCATGGACGGAAAATTCACAAAAACGTGGAAAACGGGAAGATATTTCCTAATTCGATGATATTTTGTTTAAATCACATAAAGGAAAAGGGGATGACAAACGTCAAAATATTGCTAAATTCGATGATTTTTCGTACGAAACAAAATGCAAGAAAACTTGCTTAAAATGCAATATTATGCGAAATTTTGAGATTTCAAGGCCAAATTACATATCGTGATACTACATGAAATAGTATCGAAATATTGGTAAAAAAGAATATATTTACGTAATATCAAACTACATGAAAAACGTGAAAAAAGTCACTATTTAACCATATTTGAGGATTTTAACTTCAAATCATTGAGCGAGGTTTCGTATTATTTTGATCCAAGAAAAGACATATGACAATGTTGTTTCCAATACAAATGATAAAAATCAATGTGTTTTCATTAGAATTAACTAAAATGTTCCTGATTTTCCGTTTATATTACCGATGGAAGATGTACACGAAAATCGCTCTATTCAAGCTGAAACGTCGATATATGCAATAAAAACAGAACTTCTCCCCTTTTCAATATCTTACTCAGTATTTTACCGAGAAACAAATAGTTGATTGAAAATAAAGTATTTAAGGTTATTATCTAATAAATTATGTGTTTGCATCATTTTTATCGTATATATAATGAACTAATACCCATAGACTGAAAATTCACAAAAACGTGGAAAAACGGCAAAATATTGCCTAATTCGATGATATTTTGTTTAAATCAAATAAAGGAAAAGGGGATGATAAACGTCAAAATATTGCTAAATTCGATGATTTTTCGTACGAAACAAAATGCAGGAAAACTTGCTTAAAATGCAATATTATGCGAAATTCTGAGATTTGAAGGCCAAATCACATATCGTGATACTACATGAAATAGTATCGAAATATTGGTAAAAATGAATATATTTGCGTAATATTAAACTACATGATTAACGTGAAAAAATCACTATTTTACCATATTTGAGGATTTTACCTTCAAATCATAGAGCGAGGTTTCGTATTATTTAGTTCCAAGAAAAGACATATCACAATGTTGTTTCCAATACAAATGATAAAAAACAATGTGTTTTCATTAGAATTAACTATAATGTTCTTGATTTTCCGTTTATATTAACGAGGGAAGATGTACACGTAAAACCGCTCTAATCCGGCTGAAACGTCGATATATGCAATAAAAACCGAACTTCTCCCCTTCTCAATATCTTACTCAGTATTTTAACGACAAACAAACAGATGATTGAAAATGAAGTATTTAAGGTTCTTATCTAATGAATTATGTGTTTGCATCATTTTTATCGTATATATATGAATTAATACCCATGGACGGAAAATTCACAAAAACGTGGAAAACGGGAAGATATTTCCTAATTCGATGATATTTTGTTTAAATCACATAAAGGAAAAGGGGATGACAAACGTCAAAATATTGCTAAATTCGATGATTTTTCGTACGAAACAAAATGCAAGAAAACTTGCTTAAAATGCAATATTATGCGAAATTTTGAGATTTCAAGGCCAAATTACATATCGTGATACTACATGAAATAGTATCGAAATATTGGTAAAAAAGAATATATTTACGTAATATCAAACTACATGAAAAACGTGAAAAAAGTCACTATTTAACCATATTTGAGGATTTTAACTTCAAATCATTGAGCGAGGTTTCGTATTATTTTGATCCAAGAAAAGACATATGACAATGTTGTTTCCAATACAAATGATAAAAATCAATGTGTTTTCATTAGAATTAACTAAAATGTTCCTGATTTTCCGTTTATATTACCGATGGAAGATGTACACGAAAATCGCTCTATTCAAGCTGAAACGTCGATATATGCAATAAAAACAGAACTTCTCCCCTTTTCAATATCTTACTCAGTATTTTACCGAGAAACAAATAGTTGATTGAAAATAAAGTATTTAAGGTTATTATCTAATCAATTATGTGTTTGCATCATTTTTATCGTATATATAATGAACTAATACCCATAGACTGAAAATTCACAAAAACGTGGAAAAACGGCAAAATATTGCCTAATTCGATGATATTTTGTTTAAATCAAATAAAGGAAAAGGGGATGATAAACGTCAAAATATTGCTAAATTCGATGATTTTTCGTACGAAACAAAATGCAGGAAAACTTGCTTAAAATGCAATATTATGCGAAATTCTGAGATTTGAAGGCCAAATCACATATCGTGATACTACATGAAATAGTATCGAAATATTGGTAAAAATGAATATATTTGCGTAATATTAAACTACATGATTAACGTGAAAAAATCACTATTTTACCATATTTGAGGATTTTACCTTCAAATCATAGAGCGAGGTTTCGTATTATTTAGTTCCAAGAAAAGACATATCACAATGTTGTTTCCAATACAAATGATAAAAAACAATGTGTTTTCATTAGAATTAACTATAATGTTCTTGATTTTCCGTTTATATTAACGAGGGAAGATGTACACGTAAAACCGCTCTAATCCGGCTGAAACGTCGATATATGCAATAAAAACCGAACTTCTCCCCTTCTCAATATCTTACTCAGTATTTTAACGACAAACAAATAGATGATTGAAAATGAAGTATTTAAGGTTCTTATCTAATGAATTATGTGTTTGCATCATTTTTATCGTATATATATGAATTAATACCCATGGACGGAAAATTCACAAAAACGTGGAAAACGGCAAGATATTGCCTAATTCGATGATATTTTGTTTAAATCACATAAAGGAAAAGGGGATGATAAACGTCAAAATATTGCTAAATTCGATGATTTTTCGTACGAAACAAAATGCAAGAAAACTTGCTTAAAATGCAATATTATGCGAAATTTTGAGATTTCAAGGCCAAATTACATATCGTAATACTACATGAAATAGTATCGAAATATTGGTAAAAAAGAATATATTTACGTAATATCAAACTACATGAAAAACGTGAAAAAAGTCACTATTTAACCATATTTGAGGATTTTAACTTCAAATCATAGAGCGAGGTTTCGTATTATTTTGATCCAAGAAAAGACATATGACAATGTTGTTTCCAATACAAATGATAAAAATCAATGTGTTTTCATTAGAATTAACTAAAATGTTCCTGATTTTCCGTTTATATTACCGATGGAAGATGTACACGAAAATCGCTCTATTCAAGCTGAAACGTCGATATATGCAATAAAAACAGAACTTCTCCCCTTTTCAATATCTTACTCAGTATTTTACCGAGAAACAAATAGTTGATTGAAAATAAAGTATTTAAGGTTATTATCTAATCAATTATGTGTTTGCATCATTTTTATCGTATATATAATGAATTAATACCCATAGACTGAAAATTCACAAAAACGTGGAAAAACGGCAAAATATTGCCTAATTCGATGATATTTTGTTTAAATCAAATAAAGGAAAAGGGGATGATAAACGTCAAAATATTGCTAAATTCGATGATTTTTCGTACGAAACAAAATGCAGGAAAACTTGCTTAAAATGCAATATTATGCGAAATTCTGAGATTTGAAGGCCAAATCACATATCGTGATACTACATGAAATAGTATCGAAATATTGGTAAAAATGAATATATTTGCGTAATATCAAACTACATGATTAACGTGAAAAAGTCACTATTTTACCATATTTGAGGATTTTACTTTCAAATCATAGAGCGAGGTTTCGTATTATTTAGTTCCAAGAAAAGACATATCACAATGTTGTTTCCAATACAAATGATAAAAAACAATGTGTTTTCATTAGAATTAACTATAATGTTCTTGATTTTCCGTTTATATTAACGAGGGAAGATGTACACGTAAAACCGCTCTAATCCGGCTGAAACGTCGATATATGCAATAAAAACCGAACTTCTCCCCTTCTCAATATCTTACTCAGTATTTTAACGACAAACAAATAGATGATTGAAAATGAAGTATTTAAGGTTCTTATCTAATCAATTATGTGTTTGCATCATTTTTATCGTATATATATGAATTAATACCCATGGACGGAAAATTCACAAAAACGTGGAAAACGGCAAGATATTGCCTAATTCGATGATATTTTGTTTAAATCACATAAAGGAAAAGGGGATGATAAACGTCAAAATATTGATAAATTCGATGATTTTTCGTACGAAACAAAATGCAAGAAAACTTGCTTAAAATGCAATATTATGCGAAATTTTGAGATTTCAAGGCCAAATTACATATCGTAATACTACATGAAATAGTATCGAAATATTGGTAAAAAAGAATATTTTTACGTAATATCAAACTACATGAAAAACGTGAAAAAAGTCACTATTTAACCATATTTGAGGATTTTAACTTCAAATCATAGAGCGAGGTTTCGTATTATTTTGATCCAAGAAAAGACATATGACAATGTTGTTTCCAATACAAATGATAAAAATCAATGTGTTTTCATTAGAATTAACTAAAATGTTCCTGATTTTCCGTTTATATTACCGATGGAAGATGTATACGAAAATCGCTCTATTCAAGCTGAAACGTCGATATATGCAATAAAAACAGAACTTCTCCCCTTTTCAATATCTTACTCAGTATTTTACCGAGAAACAAATAGTTGATTGAAAATAAAGTATTTAAGGTTATTATCTAATCAATTATGTGTTTGCATCATTTTTATCGTATATATAATGAATTAATACCCATAGACTGAAAATTCACAAAAACGTGGAAAAACGGCAAAATATTGCCTAATTCGATGATATTTTGTTTAAATCAAATAAAGGAAAAGGGGATGATAAACGTCAAAATATTGCTAAATTCGATGATTTTTCGTACGAAACAAAATGCAGGAAAACTTGCTTAAAATGCAATATTATGCGAAATTCTGAGATTTGAAGGCCAAATCACATATCGTGATACTACATGAAATAGTATCGAAATATTGGTAAAAATGAATATATTTGCGTAATATCAAACTACATGATTAACGTGAAAAAGTCACTATTTTACCATATTTGAGGATTTTACTTTCAAATCATAGAGCGAGGTTTCGTATTATTTAGTTCCAAGAAAAGACATATCACAATGTTGTTTCCAATACAAATGATAAAAAACAATGTGTTTTCATTAGAATTAACTATAATGTTCTTGATTTTCCGTTTATATTAACGAGGGAAGATGTACACGTAAAACCGCTCTAATCCGGCTGAAACGTCGATATATGCAATAAAAACCGAACTTCTCCCCTTCTCAATATCTTACTCAGTATTTTAACGACAAACAAATAGATGATTGAAAATGAAGTATTTAAGGTTCTTATCTAATCAATTATGTGTTTGCATCATTTTTATCGTATATATATGAATTAATACCCATGGACGGAAAATTCACAAAAACGTGGAAAACGGGAAGATATTTCCTAATTCGATGATATTTTGTTTAAATCACATAAAGGAAAAGGGGATGACAAACGTCAAAATATTGCTAAATTCGATGATTTTTCGTACGAAACAAAATGCAAGAAAACTTGCTTAAAATGCAATATTATGCGAAATTTTGAGATTTCAAGGCCAAATTACATATCGTGATACTACATGAAATAGTATCGAAATATTGGTAAAAAAGAATATATTTACGTAATATCAAACTACATGAAAAACGTGAAAAAAGTCACTATTTAACCATATTTGAGGATTTTAACTTCAAATCATTGAGCGAGGTTTCGTATTATTTTGATCCAAGAAAAGACATATGACAATGTTGTTTCCAATACAAATGATAAAAATCAATGTGTTTTCATTAGAATTAACTAAAATGTTCCTGATTTTCCGTTTATATTACCGATGGAAGATGTACACGAAAATCGCTCTATTCAAGCTGAAACGTCGATATATGCAATAAAAACAGAACTTCTCCCCTTTTCAATATCTTACTCAGTATTTTACCGAGAAACAAATAGTTGATTGAAAATAAAGTATTTAAGGTTATTATCTAATAAATTATGTGTTTGCATCATTTTTATCGTATATATAATGAACTAATACCCATAGACTGAAAATTCACAAAAACGTGGAAAAACGGCAAAATATTGCCTAATTCGATGATATTTTGTTTAAATCAAATAAAGGAAAAGGGGATGATAAACGTCAAAATATTGCTAAATTCGATGATTTTTCGTACGAAACAAAATGCAGGAAAACTTGCTTAAAATGCAATATTATGCGAAATTCTGAGATTTGAAGGCCAAATCACATATCGTGATACTACATGAAATAGTATCGAAATATTGGTAAAAATGAATATATTTGCGTAATATTAAACTACATGATTAACGTGAAAAAATCACTATTTTACCATATTTGAGGATTTTACCTTCAAATCATAGAGCGAGGTTTCGTATTATTTAGTTCCAAGAAAAGACATATCACAATGTTGTTTCCAATACAAATGATAAAAAACAATGTGTTTTCATTAGAATTAACTATAATGTTCTTGATTTTCCGTTTATATTAACGAGGGAAGATGTACACGTAAAACCGCTCTAATCCGGCTGAAACGTCGATATATGCAATAAAAACCGAACTTCTCCCCTTCTCAATATCTTACTCAGTATTTTAACGACAAACAAATAGATGATTGAAAATGAAGTATTTAAGGTTCTTATCTAATGAATTATGTGTTTGCATCATTTTTATCGTATATATATGAATTAATACCCATGGACGGAAAATTCACAAAAACGTGGAAAACGGCAAGATATTGCCTAATTCGATGATATTTTGTTTAAATCACATAAAGGAAAAGGGGATGATAAACGTCAAAATATTGCTAAATTCGATGATTTTTCGTACGAAACAAAATGCAAGAAAACTTGCTTAAAATGCAATATTATGCGAAATTTTGAGATTTCAAGGCCAAATTACATATCGTAATACTACATGAAATAGTATCGAAATATTGGTAAAAAAGAATATATTTACGTAATATCAAACTACATGAAAAACGTGAAAAAGTCACTATTTAACCATATTTGAGGATTTTAACTTCAAATCATAGAGCGAGGTTTCGTATTATTTTGATCCAAGAAAAGACATATGACAATGTTGTTTCCAATACAAATGATAAAAATCAATGTGTTTTCATTAGAATTAACTAAAATGTTCCTGATTTTCCGTTTATATTACCGATGGAAGATGTACACGAAAATCGCTCTATTCAAGCTGAAACGTCGATATATGCAATAAAAACAGAACTTCTCCCCTTTTCAATATCTTACTCAGTATTTTACCGAGAAACAAATAGTTGATTGAAAATAAAGTATTTAAGGTTATTATCTAATCAATTATGTGTTTGCATCATTTTTATCGTATATATAATGAATTAATACCCATAGACTGAAAATTCACAAAAACGTGGAAAAACGGCAAAATATTGCCTAATTCGATGATATTTTGTTTAAATCAAATAAAGGAAAAGGGGATGATAAACGTCAAAATATTGCTAAATTCGATGATTTTTCGTACGAAACAAAATGCAGGAAAACTTGCTTAAAATGCAATATTATGCGAAATTCTGAGATTTGAAGGCCAAATCACATATCGTGATACTACATGAAATAGTATCGAAATATTGGTAAAAATGAATATATTTGCGTAATATCAAACTACATGATTAACGTGAAAAAGTCACTATTTTACCATATTTGAGGATTTTACTTTCAAATCATAGAGCGAGGTTTCGTATTATTTAGTTCCAAGAAAAGACATATCACAATGTTGTTTCCAATACAAATGATAAAAAACAATGTGTTTTCATTAGAATTAACTATAATGTTCTTGATTTTCCGTTTATATTAACGAGGGAAGATGTACACGTAAAACCGCTCTAATCCGGCTGAAACGTCGATATATGCAATAAAAACCGAACTTCTCCCCTTCTCAATATCTTACTCAGTATTTTAACGACAAACAAATAGATGATTGAAAATGAAGTATTTAAGGTTCTTATCTAATCAATTATGTGTTTGCATCATTTTTATCGTATATATATGAATTAATACCCATGGACGGAAAATTCACAAAAACGTGGAAAACGGCAAGATATTGCCTAATTCGATGATATTTTGTTTAAATCACATAAAGGAAAAGGGGATGATAAACGTCAAAATATTGATAAATTCGATGATTTTTCGTACGAAACAAAATGCAAGAAAACTTGCTTAAAATGCAATATTATGCGAAATTTTGAGATTTCAAGGCCAAATTACATATCGTAATACTACATGAAATAGTATCGAAATATTGGTAAAAAAGAATATATTTACGTAATATCAAACTACATGAAAAACGTGAAAAAAGTCACTATTTAACCATATTTGAGGATTTTAACTTCAAATCATAGAGCGAGGTTTCGTATTATTTTGATCCAAGAAAACACATATGACAATGTTGTTTCCAATACAAATGATAAAAATCAATGTGTTTTCATTAGAATTAACTAAAATGTTCCTGATTTTCCGTTTATATTACCGATGGAAGATGTACACGAAAATCGCTCTATTCAAGCTGAAACGTCGATATATGCAATAAAAACAGAACTTCTCCCCTTTTCAATATCTTACTCAGTATTTTACCGAGAAACAAATAGTTGATTGAAAATAAAGTATTTAAGGTTATTATCTAATCAATTATGTGTTTGCATCATTTTTATCGTATATATAATGAATTAATACCCATAGACTGAAAATTCACAAAAACGTGGAAAAACGGCAAAATATTGCCTAATTCGATGATATTTTGTTTAAATCAAATAAAGGAAAAGGGGATGATAAACGTCAAAATATTGCTAAATTCGATGATTTTTCGTACGAAACAAAATGCAGGAAAACTTGCTTAAAATGCAATATTATGCGAAATTCTGAGATTTGAAGGCCAAATCACATATCGTGATACTACATGAAATAGTATCGAAATATTGGTAAAAATGAATATATTTGCGTAATATCAAACTACATGATTAACGTGAAAAAATCACTATTTTACCATATTTGAGGATTTTACCTTCAAATCATAGAGCGAGGTTTCGTATTATTTAGTTCCAAGAAAAGACATATCACAATGTTGTTTCCAATACAAATGATAAAAAACAATGTGTTTTCATTAGAATTAACTATAATGTTCCTGATTTTCCGTTTATATTACCGATGGAAGATGTACACGAAAAACTGCTCTAATCCGGCTGAAACGACGATATATGCAATAAAAACCGAACTTCTCCCCTTTTCAAGATCTTACTCAGTATTTTAACGACAAACAAATAGATGATTGAAAATGAAGTATTTAAGGTTCTTATCTAATGAATTATGTGTTTGCATCATTTTTATCGTATATATATGAATTAATACCCATGGACGGAAAATTCACAAAAACGTGGAAAACGGCAAGATATTGCCTAATTCGATGATATTTTGTTTAAATCACATAAAGGAAAAGGGGATGATAAACGTCAAAATATTGCTAAATTCGATGATTTTTCGTACGAAACAAAATGCAAGAAAACTTGCTTAAAATGCAATATTATGCGAAATTTTGAGATTTCAAAGCCAAATTACATATCGTAATACTACATGAAATAGTATCGAAATATTGGTAAAAAAGAATATATTTACGTAATATCAAACTACATGAAAAACGTGAAAAAAGTCACTATTTAACCATATTTGAGGATTTTAACTTCAAATCATAGAGCGAGGTTTCGTATTATTTTGATCCAAGAAAAGACATATGACAATGTTGTTTCCAATACAAATGATAAAAATCAATGTGTTTTCATTAGAATTAACTAAAATGTTCCTGATTTTCCGTTTATATTACCGATGGAAGATGTACACGAAAAACTGCTCTAATCCGGCTGAAACGACGATATATGCAATAAAAACCGAACTTCTCCCCTTTTCAAGATCTTACTCAGTATTTTAACGAGAAACAAATAGATGATTGCAATGAAGTATTTAGGGTTATTATCTAATCAATTATGTGTTTGCATCATTTTTATCGTATATATATGAATTATTACCCATGGACTGAAAATTAACAAAAACGTGGAAAACGGCAAATTATTGCCTAATTCGATGATATTTTGTTTAAATCAAATAAAGGAAAAGAGGATGATAAACGTCAAAATATTGCTAAATTCGATGATTTTTCGTACGAAACAAAATGCAACCCAGCAAACACAAATCATCTACACAACGTTCGCCTATCTCTTCCCATAGGTGTGGGAATGATTTGCATTGAGAATGGTGCAGGAGAGCCTTTGAGAAACTTTTACTCAAAAAATCCAAACACAAAGGTTTAATTATAAATAGTTTTTCTACAATTATTTTCTTCCAAATGTAAAACAAATAGTTTTTACATGTTTAAATATAAAATTTATGGTGTTTTTTTGTAAAATTCATTAATAAATTGTGAATGATATATATTGGCTGAGTGAAACCTTTAAAATCCATTTAGTTATAATATGAACAGAAAAAAGTAGTTTTCCAAATTTTCGAAAAATCGCTCTTTTTAACACAATTTGACTCCTTATGCATTCCACTAAACACTAATATCATGTTTAAATATATAATTTATGTATTATTCCCTAAGATAATTTATATAAATTATAAAAGTTGCTGGAAAGTGGTGAGAAAGAATCTGAAAACGTTTTGTTGTCTTATATTGGCGTGTTCTTATTAACTAGAGTGAGTAAGAGTGAGCGAGAGTGGGTAAGAGTGAGTAAGAGTGACTGAAGGTGAGTGAGAGTGCCAGAGAGTGTGTAAGTGTGAGTAAGAGTGAGTATAAGTAAGAGTGACTGAGAGTAAGAGTGACAGAGTGAGAGTAAGGGTGACAGAATGAGTAAGAGTGAGAGTAAAGTGATTGAGAGTAAGGGTGAGTATGAGAGTAAGAGTGATTGAGAGTTAGAGTGAGAGTAAGAGTGATTGAGAGTTAGTGAGAGTAAGAGTGATTGAGAGTAAGAGTGATTGAGAGTAAGAGTGATTGAGAGTAAGAGTGATTGAGAGTAAGAGTGATTGGGAGTAAGAGTGATTGAGAGTAAGAGTGATTGGGAGTAAGAGTGATTGGGAGTAAGAGTGAGAGTAAGAGTAAGAATGAGAATAAGAGTGATTGAGAGTAAGAGTGATTGGGAGTAAGACTAAGAATGAGAGTAGGAGTGATTGAGAGTAGGAGTGATTGGGAGTAGGAGTGATTGGGAGTAAGAGTGATTGAGAGTAAGAGTAATTGAGAGTAAGAGTATGAGAGTAAGAGTGAGAGAGTGAGTATGAATGGGTAAGGGTGACTGAGAGTGAGTAAGAGTGACAGAGTAAGAATGACAGATTAAGAGTGATAGAGAGTAAGAGTGACAGAGAGTAAGAGTGACAGAGAGTAAGAGTGACCGAGAGTAAGAGTGACAGAGAGCAAGAGTGACAGAGAGTAAGAGTGACAGAGAGTAAGAGTGACAGAGAGTAGGAGTGACAGAGTAAGAGTGAGTATGAGAGTGAGTAAGGATGACTGAGAGAAAGAGTGAGTAATAGTGCGTAAGAGTGATTGAGAGTTAGAGTGAGAGTAAGAGTGATTGAGAGTTAGTGAGAGTAAGAGTGATTGAGAGTAAGAGTGATTGAGAGTAAGAGTGATTGGGAGTAGGAGTAAGAATGAGAATAAGAGTGATTGAGAGTAAGAGTGAGTAAGAGTAAGAATGAGAGTAAGAGTGATTGAGAGTAAGAGTGATTGAGAGTAAGAGTGATTGAGAGTAAGAGTGATTGGGAGTAAGAGTGATTGAGAGTAAGAGTGATTGGGAGTAAGAGTGATTGGGAGTAGGAGTAAGAATGAGAATAACAGAGGTATTACCTTACAGAGGTAATACCTTACAGAGGTAATTACCTTACAGAGGTATACCTTACAGAGGTATAAAACAGCCATAGAGTTAGTTAGGAGCAAGGGAGGAATCCCGATCATATGTGGCATTCTTCCAAGAAAGGGAGTGGGAAATGAATGGATATCGAGGGCACTTGGTGTCAATTGCCGGCTGGAAAGATATTGCAAATCAAATGCAATATCTTTCATAGACAACTGGGAACACTTCTATGGAAGAAATGAAATGTATGCTCGTGATGGGGTGCATCTATCGAGAGCTGGGGTTGTTGCTGTTGCGAACTCGTTAGAAGAAGTGGTTAGAGGTGTTTGTTTGGGTTTAAACTGTTAGTAGATAGAGGTATGGGAATTGATTTGGAGGAAGGAGGTAATAAAAGTATGTGTTTGTGGGAGAAAGGAATTGGCAAAACGATCAGGGAAAGAGAAGGTCCGCAAAATAACAATTCACTTAGGGTATATTACACTAAGAGTAGAAGTCTAAGAAATAAAATTAACGAATTAAATGCTCTTGTCTGCACAGAAAAAATAGATATTATTGCACTTACCGAAACGTGGATGAATGTAGAAAATAGAGAACTATTAGCTGAATATCAAATATATGGATTTAAACTATTTCACACAGATAGATATATTAGACGAGGAGGTGGAGTAGCCATATATGTTAGGGACAATTTGAAATGTAGTCTCAAAGAGGGAATCAAAACAGCCACACACAGAAACTATTTGGATTGAATTAAACGAAAAAGCTAATAATATTATAATAGGAGTAATATATAGGCCACCAAATTTAGACAGAATGGAAGCAAAGCATCTATGGGATGAAATATCTAGAGCATCTAGATCTAACAGTATTTATGTCATGGGTGACTTTAATTTTAGCGGAATAAACTGGTTGAACAAAACAGGGAATAGTGAAGCAGAAGATTTTCTAGAATTAATTGACGATTGCTTTCTTACGCAACACATTAAGGAACCAACACGGGAAAATAATATTTTAGATTTAGTGTTAACTAACAGGGAAACGCAAATTAATGACATCGAAATAGGGAGTGAGCTAGGGAGCAGTGATCACAAAGAAATCAGATTTAGCATAGAATGGAATAGACCAGTAGGAGAAAATTCTGTTAAAGTGCCAGATTTTCGAAAAGCTGATTTTAATAGCCTAAGAAATTTTTTGGGTCAAATTGATTGGAAAGTCTTGGGTATGGGGTGTGGGCCGGTCTTGGAGCGAGACATGAACCCAGCGATAGGTGACTTAAATGGGGATTTCGATGTGGATTCAATATATAACTTATTTAAGAATATTCTAAACAAAGCACAGGATCGTAGTATACCATACAAATTGAATAGATCGAATACTAATGACCCAAAGTGGATAACAAAGAATTTGAAGAACCTTATAGGTAAAAAGAGAGCTTGGTACAAAAGGATTAAAAATGGGGAGGTCACTTTAGAACAGGAATTCGTACAACTGGTTAGAAATGTTAAAAAAGAGATAAGGAAAGCAAAAAGAAACTATGAAGTTCGCATAGCAGGGCAAGCAAAGACAAATCCTAAAGGGTTTTTTCAGTTATATCGTACTAAGACTAGGGAAAGGATAGGTCCATTAAAAACTGAGACAGGTCAAATAACAGATAGTGATGAAGAGATGAGTAGTATTTTTAATAAATATTTTGTATCTGTATTTACTAAAGAGGAACTTAACAATATGCCTTCAGCCGAACAAGTCTATGTGGGTGGGGACGAGGACAGGTTGACGAGTTTAGCAGTTACCAGGGAGGATGTTCTTAAACAAATAGTAAAACTCAAACCAAACAAATCCCCAGGGCCGGATGAAGTGTTTGCCAGGGTGCTTAAAGAATGCAAAGAGGAGCTTTGTGACCCACTGTCAACCATATTTAATAAATCAATAGAGTCAGGCAGAGTGCCAGAGTTTTGGAAAGTTGCTAATGTGATACCAGTTTTTAAGAAAGGAGATAGATCACTTGCGTCTAACTATCGACCAATTAGCCTAACGTCTATTGTGGGAAAGTTACTCGAATCTTTAATAGCAAATAAAATTCGTCTTCATCTTGAAAAACATAAATTAATAATTGAGTCGCAACATGGTTTTATAAATGGCCGTTCATGTTTAACAAATTTGTTATCTTTTTATTCTAGCATTGTTGAGGCAGTTGATAGTGGTAAGGATTGCGATGTTGTATACCTTGACTTTAGCAAAGCTTTTGATACAGTGCCACATGAAAGACTGATTAAAAAAATAGAGTCTCATGGTATTGGGGGTGCTATATTAAGCTGGATTAGGGCATGGCTATACCAAAGGAAACAGAGAGTTAGTATAAATGGAATCAAGTCAGAGTGGGAAAATGTTGTAAGTGGAGTGCCTCAAGGCTCTGTCCTGGGACCTCTGTTGTTTATAATATATATAAATGATTTAGATTCAGGTTTGAGTAGCAACATTTGCAAATTTGCCGATGATACGAAAATCGGTAGGGAAATTAATTCGGAGGAGGACTCACTATCACTTCAAGTTGATCTAGATAGGGTTTTGAAATGGTCAAAGGATTGGCAGATGCAGTTTAATGCTGATAAATGTAAAGTTCTGAGGTTAGGTAATGATGATAGAGTTACAAAATACGAGCTAGATGGTGTTGTGATTGCGAAGTCGGATTGCGAAAGGGATCTGGGAGTTATGATTAGTAAGAATTTAAAACAAAAGGATCAATGCATAAATGTTCGTAATAAGGCAAATCGGACACTTGGATTTATTAATCGCAGCGTTAGTAACAAGACACCTGGTGTGGTTCTCAAGCTATATCTTGCTCTAGTTAGGCCCCATTTAGATTATGCAGTTCAGTTTTGGTCGCCATATTATAGAATGGATATAAATTCACTTGAACGTGTCCAGCGTAGGATGACTAAGTTAATTCCCCAAATTAGAAATCTTTCATATGAAGAAAGATTAACAAAGCTTAAGTTGCATTCACTGGAAAGGCGAAGAGTTAGGGGTGACATGATAGAGGTTTACAAGTGGATGAATGGACATAACCGGGGGGAGGAAAGACTTGGGTAAATACTGGTTCAGTAACAGGGTTGTTGATTTGTGGAACCAATTGCCGCGTAACATTGTGGAGGTGGGGTCCCTCGATATTTTCAAGCATGGGTTGGACAAGTATATGAGTGGGATTGGGTGGTTATAGAATAGGAGCTGCCTCGTATGGGCCAATAGGCCTTCTACAGTTACCTTTGTTCTTATGTTCTTCTTAATAAGAGTGATTGAGAGTAAGAGTGAGTAAGAGTAAGAATGAGAGTAAGAGTGATTGAGAGTAAGAGTGATTGAGAGTAAGAGTGATTGAGAGTAAGAGTGATTGGGAGTAAGAGTAAGAGTGAGAGTAAGAATGAGAATAAGAGTGATTGAGAGTAAGAGTGATTGGGAGTAAGAGTAAGAATGTGAGTAGGAGTGATTGAGAGTAGGAGTGATTGGGAGTAGGAGTGATTGGGAGTAAGAGTGATTGAGAGTAAGAGTAATTGAGAGTAAGAGTAATTGAGAGTAAGAGTATGAGAGTAAGAGTGAGAGAGTGAGTATGAATGGGTAAGGGTGACTGAGAGTGAGTAAGAATGACAGAGTAAGAGTGACAGAGAGTAAGAGTGACAGAGAGTAAGAGTGACAGAGAGTAAGAGTGAAAGAGTAAGAGTGACCGAGAGTAAGAGTGACAGAGAGTAAGAGTGACAGAGAGTAAGAGTGACAGAGAGTAACAGTGACAGAGAGTAAGAGTGACAGAGAGTAAGAGTGACAGAGTAAGAGTGACAGAGTAAGAGTGACAGAGAGTAAGAGTGACAGAGTAAGAGTGACAGAGTAAGAGTGATAGAGAGTAAGAGTGACAGAGTAAGAGTGACAGAGAGTAAGAGTGACCCAGCAAACACAAATCATCTACACAACGTTCGCCTATCTCTTCCCATAGGTGTGGGAATGATTTGCATTGAGAATGGTGCAGGAGAGCATTTGAGAAACTTTTACTCAAAAAATCCAAACACAAAGGTTTAATTATAAATAGTTTTTCTACAATTATTTTCTTCCAAATGTAAAACAAATAGTTTTTACATGTTTAAATATAAAATTTATGGTGTTTTTTTGTAAAATTCATTAATAAATTGTGAATGATATATATTGGCTGAGTGAAACCTTTAAAATCCATTTAGTTATAATATGAACAGAAAAAAGTAGTTTTCCAAATTTTCTAAAAATCGCTCTTTTTAACACAATTTGACTCCTTATGCATTCCACTAAACACTAATATCATGTTTAAATATATAATTTATGTATTATTCCCTAAGATAATTTATATAAATTATAAAAGTTGCTGGAAAGTGGTGAGAAAGAATCTGAAAACGTTTTGTTGTCTTATATTGGCGTGTTCTTATTAACTAGAGTGAGTAAGAGTGAACGAGAGTGGGTAAGAGTGAGTAAGAGTGACTGAAGGTGAGTGAGAGTGCCAGAGAGTGTGTAAGTGTGAGTAAGAGTGAGTATAAGTAAGAGTGACTGAGAGTAAGAGTGAGTAAGAGTGAGAGTAAGGGTGACAGAATGAGTAAGAGTGAGAGTAAAGTGATTGAGAGTAAGGGTGAGTATGAGAGTAAGAGTGATTGAGAGTTAGAGTGAGAGTAAGAGTGATTGAGAGTTAGTGAGAGTAAGAGTGATTGAGAGTAAGAGTGATTGAGAGTAAGAGTGATTGAGAGTAAGAGTGATTGAGAGTAAGAGTGATTGAGAGTAAGAGTGATTGGGAGTAAGAGTGATTGAGAGTAAGAGTGATTGGGAGTAAGAGTGATTGGGAGTAAGAGTGAGAGTAAGAGTAAGAATGAGAATAAGAGTGATTGAGAGTAAGAGTGATTGGGAGTAAGAGTAAGAATGAGAGTAGGAGTGATTGAGAGTAGGAGTGATTGGGAGTAGGAGTGATTGGGAGTAAGAGTGATTGAGAGTAAGAGTAATTGAGAGTAAGAGTATGAGAGTAAGAGTGAGAGAGTGAGTATGAATGGGTAAGGGTGACTGAGAGTGAGTAAGAGTGACAGAGTAAGAATGACAGAGTAAGAGTGATAGAGAGTAAGAGTGACAGAGAGTAAGAGTGACAGAGAGTAAGAGTGACAGAGAGTAAGAGTGACAGAGAGCAAGAGTGACAGAGAGTAAGAGTGACAGAGAGTAAGAGTGACAGAGAGTAAGAGTGACAGAGAGTAACAGTGACAGAGAGTAAGAGTGACAGAGAGTAAGAGTGACAGAGTAAGAGTGACAGAGTAAGAGTGACAGAGAGTAAGAGTGACAGAGTAAGAGTGACAGAGTAAGAGTGATAGAGAGTAAGAGTGACAGAGTAAGAGTGACAGAGAGTAAGAGTGACCCAGCAAACACAAATCATCTACACAACGTTCGCCTATCTCTTCCCATAGGTGTGGGAATGATTTGCATTGAGAATGGTGCAGGAGAGCATTTGAGAAACTTTTACTCAAAAAATCCAAACACAAAGGTTTAATTATAAATAGTTTTTCTACAATTATTTTCTTCCAAATGTAAAACAAATAGTTTTTACATGTTTAAATATAAAATTTATGGTGTTTTTTTGTAAAATTCATTAATAAATTGTGAATGATATATATTGGCTGAGTGAAACCTTTAAAATCCATTTAGTTATAATATGAACAGAAAAAAGTAGTTTTCCAAATTTTCTAAAAATCGCTCTTTTTAACACAATTTGACTCCTTATGCATTCCACTAAACACTAATATCATGTTTAAATATATAATTTATGTATTATTCCCTAAGATAATTTATATAAATTATAAAAGTTGCTGGAAAGTGGTGAGAAAGAATCTGAAAACGTTTTGTTGTCTTATATTGGCGTGTTCTTATTAACTAGAGTGAGTAAGAGTGAACGAGAGTGGGTAAGAGTGAGTAAGAGTGACTGAAGGTGAGTGAGAGTGCCAGAGAGTGTGTAAGTGTGAGTAAGAGTGAGTATAAGTAAGAGTGACTGAGAGTAAGAGTGAGTAAGAGTGAGAGTAAGGGTGACAGAATGAGTAAGAGTGAGAGTAAAGTGATTGAGAGTAAGGGTGAGTATGAGAGTAAGAGTGATTGAGAGTTAGAGTGAGAGTAAGAGTGATTGAGAGTTAGTGAGAGTAAGAGTGATTGAGAGTAAGAGTGATTGAGAGTAAGAGTGATTGAGAGTAAGAGTGATTGAGAGTAAGAGTGATTGAGAGTAAGAGTGATTGGGAGTAAGAGTGATTGAGAGTAAGAGTGATTGGGAGTAAGAGTGATTGGGAGTAAGAGTGAGAGTAAGAGTAAGAATGAGAATAAGAGTGATTGAGAGTAAGAGTGATTGGGAGTAAGAGTAAGAATGAGAGTAGGAGTGATTGAGAGTAGGAGTGATTGGGAGTAGGAGTGATTGGGAGTAAGAGTGATTGAGAGTAAGAGTAATTGAGAGTAAGAGTATGAGAGTAAGAGTGAGAGAGTGAGTATGAATGGGTAAGGGTGACTGAGAGTGAGTAAGAGTGACAGAGTAAGAATGACAGAGTAAGAGTGATAGAGAGTAAGAGTGACAGAGAGTAAGAGTGACAGAGAGTAAGAGTGACAGAGAGTAAGAGTGACAGAGAGCAAGAGTGACAGAGAGTAAGAGTGACAGAGAGTAAGAGTGACAGAGAGTAAGAGTGACAGAGAGTAAGAGTGACAGAGAGCAAGAGTGACAGAGAGTAAGAGTGACAGAGAGTAAGAGTGACAGAGAGTAAGAGTGACAGAGTAAGAGTGAGTATGAGAGTGAGTAAGGATGACTGAGAGAAAGAGTGAGTAATAGTGCGTAAGAGTGATTGAGAGTTAGAGTGAAAGTAAGAGTGATTGAGAGCTAGTGAGAGTAAGAGTGATTGAGAGTAAGAGTGATTGAGAGTAAAAGTGATTGAGAGTAAGAGTGATTGAGAGTAAGAGTGATTGGGAGTAAGAGTGATTGAGAGTAAGAGTGATTGGGAGTAAGAGTGATTGGGAGTAGGAGTAAGAATGAGAATAAGAGTGATTGAGAGTAAGAGTGAGTAAGAGTAAGAATGAGAGTAAGAGTGATTGAGAGTAAGAGTGATTGAGAGTAAGAGTGATTGAGGGTAAGAGTGATTGGGAGTAAGAGTGATTGAGAGTAAGAGTGATTGGGAGTAAGAGTGATTGGGAGTAGGAGTAAGAATGTGAATAAGAGTGATTGAGAGTAAGAGTGAGTAAGAGTAAGAATGAGAGTAAGAGTGATTGAGAGTAAGAGTGATTGAGAGTAAGAGTGATTGAGAGTAAGAGTGATTGGGAGTAAGAGTTATTGGGAGTAAGAGTAAGAGTGAGAGTAAGAGTAAGAATGAGAATAAGAGTGATTGAGAGTAAGAGTGATTGGGAGTAAGAGTAAGAATGTGAGTAGGAGTGATTGAGAGTAGGAGTGATTGGGAGTAGGAGTGATTGGGAGTAAGAGTGATTGAGAGAAAGAGTAATTGAGAGTAAGAGTAATTGAGAGTAAGAGTATGAGAGTAAGAGTGAGAGAGTGAGTATGAATGGGTAAGGGTGACTGAGAGTGAGTAAGAATGACAGAGTAAGAGTGACAGAGAGTAAGAGTGACAGAGAGTAAGAGTGACAGAGAGTAAGAGTGAAAGAGTAAGAGTGACAGAGAGTAAGAGTGAAAGAGTAAGAGTGACAGAGAGTAAGAGTGACAGAGAGTAAGAGTGACAGAGAGTAAGAGTGACAGAGAGTAAGAGTGACAGAGAGTAAGAGTGACAGAGAGTAAGAGTGACAGAGTAAGAGTGACAGAGTAAGAGTGACAGAGAGTAAGAGTGACAGAGTAAGAGTGACAGAGTAAGAGTGATAGAGAGTAAGAGTGACAGAGTAAGAGTGACAGAGAGTAAGAGTGTCGACAGAGTAAGAGTGATAGAGAGTAAGAGTGACAGTGAGTAAGAGTGACAGAGAATAAGAGTGACAGAGTAAGAGTGACAGAGATTAAGAGTGACAGAGTGTAAGAGTGACAGAGTAAGAGTGACAGAGAAAGAGTGACAGAGTAAGAGTGACAGAGTAAGAGTGACAGAGTAAGAGTGACAGAGTAAGAGTGACAGAGAGTAAGAGTGACAGAGTAAGAGAGTGAGAGTGATTATGAGAGAGTTAAGAGTGTGAGGTGTGAGAGAGTAGCAGGCCAGGGAGGCAGGATGTGTGGTCACAGGCGAGGCCTAGGCCTCGTGATCTCTAATGTTGGTTTTTATATATATGTTGGATTTTTTGTCCTGTTTCAAATTATAATTATTTAGCAGGAATGTAATAAGATATTGCACAGTATTAATGTGACAATAATATATGCATTATTTCCTTGATAATCAAACTTGTTGTTCAAAGATAATATACAATCTTTGAAGGAAACATTTTGAGAGCGCGAGCTGGCAACACTGGGCTGGTGGGTGAGAGAGACATATGGTTAGTTGTACTCAGACCTTCAGTGGTGAAGGGTGTGTCCCAGCTGGCCGCCACCAGCTGCCACCCGCCGCTACCCGCCGCCACCCGCCACCAGCCGCCACCCGCCACCACCCACCACCAGCCGCCACCCGCCACCACCCACCACCAGCCACCACCCACCACCAGCTGCCACCCGCCACCACCCACCACCAGCCGCCACCCGCCACCACCCACCACCAGCCACCACCCACCACCAGCCGCCACCCGCCACCACCCACCACCAGCCGCCACCCGCCACCACCCACCACCAGCCGCCACCGCCACTCACCACCCGCCGCCGCCACCACCCACCACCCGCCACCCACCCACCACCAGCCGCCACCCGCCACCACCCACCACCACCCGCCACCAGCCGCCACCCGCCACCAGCCACCGCCACCCACCACCGCCACTCACCACCCACCGCCACCACCCACCACCAGCCGCCACCCGCCACCAGCAACCGCCACCCACCACCGCCACCCGCCACCCGCCACCACCCACCACCAGCCGCCACCCGCCACCAGCCACCGCCACCCACCACCGCCATTCACCACCCGCCGCCACCACCCACCACCCGCCGCCACCCGCCACCCACCACCAGCCGCCACCCGCCACCACACACCACCAGCCGCCACCCACCACCAGCCGCCACCCGCCACCAGCCACCGCCACTCACCACCCGCCGCCACCACCCACCACCAGCCGCCACCCGCCACCAGCCACCGCCACCCACCACCGCCACCCGCCGCCACCCGCCGCCACCACCCACCACCACCACCAACCACCACCACCCACCACCACCAGCCGCCGCCGCCGCCACCACCCATCACCGCCGCCGCCACCACCACCCACCACCACCGCCGCCGCCACCACCCATCACCGCCGCCACCACCTGCCACCAGCCGCCACCACCGCCCGCTATCAGCCGTCACCGCCCGTTGCCACAGTCGCCACCGCAAGCCGCCACCGCCAGCTGCCACCAGCCCCCCCCACCGCCGATCGTCACCACCCACCACAGCCGCCGCCGCCCGCCACCGCCCGCCACCGCCCGCCGCCACCGCCCGCCACCACCCACCACCACCACCCGCCGCCGCCACCCACCACCACCACCCGCCGCCGCCACCCACCACCACCACCCGCCGCCGCCACCCACCACCCACCACCACCCGCCGCCGCCACCCACCACCCACCACCACCCGCCGCCGCCACCCACCACCCACCACCACCGCCGCCGCCACCCACCACCCACCACCACCGCCGCCGCCACCCACCACCCACCACCACCGCCGCCGCCACCACCACCCACCACCGCCAGCCGCCACTACTCATCACAGACGCCGCCACCCGCCACCGCCCGCCACCACCGCCAGACACAGCCGCCAGTGTCCGCCACCGCCGCCACTGTCCGCCACCGCCGCCACTGTCCGCCACCGCCGTTACTGTCCGCCACCGCCGCCACTGTCCGCCACCGCCACCACTGTCTGCCACCGCCACCACTGTCCGCCCGCCGCCACCACTGTCCGCCCGCCACCACCACTGTCCGCCCGCCGCCACCACTGTCCGCCCGCCGCCTCCACTGTCCGCCCACCGCCTCCACTGTCCGCCCGCCGCCTCCACTGTCCGCCCGCCGCCACCACTGTCCGCCCGCCGCCGCCACTGTCCGCCCGCCGCCGCCACTGTCCGCCCGCCGCCGCCACTGTCCGCCCGCCGCCGCCACTGTCCGCCCGCCGCCGCCACTGTCCGCCCGCCGCCGCCACTGTCCGCCCGCCGCCGCCACTGTCCACCACCGCCGCCAAAGCCGCCACGGTCCGCCCGCCGCCACTATCCGCCCGCCGCCACTGTCCGCCCGCCGCCACTATCCGCCACCGCCGCCACTGTCCTCCCGCCGCCACTGTCCGCCCGCCGCCGCCCTGTCCGCCCGCCGCCACTATCCGCCACTGTCCGCCCGCCGCCACTGTCCGCCCGCCGCCACTATCCGCCACCGCCGCCACTGTCCGCCCGACGCCACTGTCCGCCCGACGCCACTGTCCGCCACCGCCGCCGCCACTTTCCGCCCGCCGCCACTGTCCGCCCGCTGCCACTATCTGCCACCGCCACCACTGTCCGCCACCGCCACCACTGTCCGCCACCGCCACCACTGTCCGCCCGCCGCCACCACTGTCCGCCCGCCGCCACCACTGTCCGCCCGCCGCCACCACTGTCCGCCCGCCGCGTCCACTGTCCGCCCGCCGCCACCACTGTCCGCCCGCCGCCACCACTGTCCGCCCGCCGCCACCACTGTCCGCCCGCCGCCGCCACTGTCCGCCCGCCGCCGCCACTGTCCGCCCGCCGCCGCCACTGTCCGCCCGCCGCCGCCACTGTCCACCACCGCCACTGTACACCACCGCCGCCAAAGCCGCCACGGTCCGCCCGCCGCCACTATCCGCCACAGCCGCCACTATCCGCCACCGCCGCCACTGTCCGCCCGCCGCCACTATCCGCCACCGCCGCCACTGTCCGCCCGCCGCCACTATCCGCCACCGCCGCCACTGTCCGCCCGCCGCCACTGTCCGCCCGCCGCCGCCACTGTCCGCCCGCCGCCACTATCCGCCACCGCCGCCACTGTCCGCCACAGCCGCCACTCTCCGCCGTACAGCCTCCCCTCTCTCCGTTAGTAAATAATTTTAATTGTTAGTAAATAATAAAAGAAATATAAATTATTAGATTTTTTTTACCCTTCAATTGGTTTTAATATTAAAATTGAAAATAATAATATAATATAAAATATAATAAAAATAATATAATATAAAATATAATTAGTAAATAATATAATATAAAATATAATTAAAATAATATAAAATAAAATATAATATAATATAAAATATAATTATAATATAAAAGTATAGAGAACTGGATCACCACTACAATTTTGTCCCCATTGCTTCTGAGACGCTCGGCGCCTGGGGTAAAAGTGCTACCAGTTTTTTGAAGGAACTGGGTTCTAGGCTCATTGAAACAACAAGGGACCCGAGAGCTGCAAGCTTTCTTTTCCAGCGCCTCAGTGTGGCGATACAGAGGGGAAATGCGCACTGCATCCAGGGTTCCTTCCCGCCATCTGAGGAGCTGGAGGAACTCGACAACCTATGACAACCATCTTAGTAACCCATATGTAACTCCTTTTTTGTAACAAACTTCAAATAAAGTAAATATATATGTGTACATACAAAAGAATGGGGGTGGTAGGAGAAGATAATATTAGTGTTCAGTGAGAAACCACAAGGTCTCCTCTGAATACTTTTTATTTTCTTCTCCGAGGATATGGGTCCCCACATTGGCACCAGAGGTGGTACCCTCACAAATTATAAAAAAAAAAAAAAAAAAAAAAAAAAAAAAAAAATATATATAATTTAATTTCAAGAAATTTAACTTTACACACAAAGATGTGAAAAGGGTTCAGATTATTGGCTCAAACCTTTCATAAGAGATTCATATTGGTATATGAATGGATTATGAATGACTCATGTTAGGAGTGTAAAGTTGCCACAACATCTCAAATTAGTGTTAGATACATATGTCTTGGTTATAAGTTTTGGAAACCTATTTAAGTCCACACACAATATCGTATCTGATACGATAAAACAAACGTTTCCAATACTTTCAAATACTTTCCAGATATGTTGTGGCAACCTAAAATTGTTTGCTGGGAAGAAAACTTGCTTAAAATGCAATATTATGCGAAATTCTGAGATTTCAAGGCCAAATTACATATCGTGATACTACATGAAATAGTATCGAAATATTGGTAAAAATGAATATATTTACGTAATATCAAACTACATGAAAAACGTGAAAAAAGTCACTATTTAACCATATTTGAGGATTTTAACTTCAAATCATAGAGCGAGGTTTCGTATTATTTTGATCCAACAAGAGACTTATGACAATGTTGTTTCCAATACAAATGATAAAAATCAATGTGTTTTCAATAGAATTAACTAAAATGTTCCTGATTTTCCGTTTATATTACCGATGGAAGATGTACACGAAAATCGCTCTATTCCGGCTGAAACGTCGATATATGCAATAAAAACCGAACTTCTCCCCTTTTCAATATCTTACTCAGTATTTTAACGAGAAACAAATACATGATTGCAATGAAGTATTTAAGGTTATTATCTAATCAATTATGTGTTTGCATCATTTTTATCGTATATATATGAATTAATTAATACCCATGGACTGAAAATTCACAAAAACGTGGAAAAACGGCAAAATATTGCCTAATTCGATGATATTTTGTTTAAATCAAATAAAGGAAAAGGGGATGATAAAGGTCAAAATATTGCTAAATTCGATGATTTTTCGTACGAAAGAAAATGCAAGAAAACTTCCCTAGAATGCAATATTATGCGAAATTCTGAGATTTGAAGGCCAAATCACATATCGTGATACGACATGAAATAGTATCAAAATATTGGTTAAAATGAATATATTTGCGTAATATCAAACTACATGATTAAAGTGAAAAAGTCACTATTTTACCATATTTGAGGATTTTACCTTCAAATCATAGAGCGAGGTTTCGTATTATTTAGTTCCAAGAAAAGACATATGACAATGTTGTTTCCAATACAAATGATAAAAAACAATATGTTTTCATTAGAAATAACTAAAATGTTCTTGATTTTCTATTTATATTAACGAGGGAAGATGTACATGTAAAACTGCTCTAATCCGGCTGAAACGTCGATATATGCAATAAAAACCGAACTTCTCACCTTTTCAATATCTTACTCAGAATTTTAACGACAAACAAATAGATGATTGAAAATGAAGTATTTAAGGTTATTATCTAATCAATTATGTGTTTGCATAATTTTTATCGTATATATATGAATTAATACCCATGGACTGAAAATTCACAAAAACGTGGAAAACGGCAAAATATTGCCTATTGCGATGATATTTTGTTTAAATTACATGAAGGAAAAGGGGATGATAAACGTCAAAATATTGCTAAATTCGATGATTTTTCTTACGAAACAAAATGCAAGAAAACTTGCTTAAAATGCAATATTATGCGAAATTCTGAGATTTCAAGGCCAAATCACATATCGTGATACTACATGAAATAGTATCGAAATATTGGTAAAAATGAATATATTTACGTAATATCAAATTACATGAAAAACGTGAAAAAAGTCACTATTTAACCATATATGAGGATTTTAACTTCAAATCATAGTGCGAGGTTTCGTATTATTTTCATCCAAAAAAAGACATATGACAATGTTGTTTTAATACAAATCATAAAAATCAAAGTGTTTTCATTAGAATTAACTAAAATGTTCCTGATTTTCCGTTTATATTACCGATGGAAGATGTACACGAAAATCGCTCTATTCCGGCTGAAACGTCGATATATGCAATAAAAACAGAACTTCTTCCCTTTTCAATATCTTACTCAGTATTTTAACGAGAAACAAATAGTTGATTGAAAATGAAGTATTTAAGGTTATTATCTAATCAATTATGTGTTTGCATCATTTTTATCGTATATATAATGAATTAATACCCATAGACTGAAAATTCACAAAAACGTGGTAAAACGGCAAAATATTGCCTAATTCGATGATATTTTGTTTAAATCAAACAAAGGAAAAGGGGATGATAAACGTCAAAATATTGATTTTTCGATGATTTTTCGTACGAAACAAAATGCAAGAAAACTTGCTTAAAATGCAATATTATGCGAAGTTCTGAGATTTGAAGGACAAATCACGTATCGTGATTCTACATGAAATAGTATCTAAATATTGGTAAAAATGAATATATTTGCGTAATATTAAACTACATGATTAACGTGAAAAAGTCACTATTTTACCATATTTGAGGATTTTACCTTCAAATCATAGAGCGAGGTTTCGTATTATTTAGTTCCAAGAAAAGACATATGCTAATGTTGTTTCCAATACAAATGATAAAAAACAATGTGTTTTCATTAGAATTAACTAAAATGTTCCTGATTTTCCGTTTATATTACTGATGGAAGATGTACACCTAACACCGCTCTAATCCCGCTGAAACGTCGATATATGCAATAAAAACCGAAGTTCTCCCCTTTTCAATATCTTACTCAGTATTTTAACAAGAAACAAATACATGATTGCAATGAAGTATTTAAGGTTATTATCTAATCAATTATGTGTTTGCATCATTTTTATCGTATATATATGAATTAATACCCATGGACTGAAAATTCACAAAAACGTGGAAAACGGCAAAATATTGCCTAATTCGATGATATTTTGTTTAAATCACATAATGGAAAAAGGGATGATACACGTCAAAATATTGCTAAATTCGATGATTTTTCGTACGAAACAAAATGCAAGAAAACTTGCTTAAAATGCAATATTATGCGAAATTCTGAGATTTGAAGGCCAAATCACATATCGTGATACTACATGAAATAGTATCGAAATATTGGTAAAAATGAATATATTTGCGTAATATCAACCTACATGATTAAAGTGAAGAAGTCACTATTTTACCATATTTGAGGATTTTACCTTCAAATTATAGAGCGAGGTTTCGTATTATTTAGTTCCAAGAAAAGACATATGACAATGTTGTTTCCAATACAAATGATAAAAAACAATGTGTTTTCATTAGAAATAACTAAAATGTTCTTGATTTTCTGTTTATATTAACGATGGAAGATGTACACGTAAAACCGCTCTAATGCGGCTGAAACGTCGATATATGCAATAAAAACCGAACTTCTCCCCTGTTCAATATCTTACTCAGTATTTTAACGAGAAACAAATAGATGATTGAAAATGAAATATTTAAGGTTATTATCTAATCAATTATGTGTTTGCATCATTTTTATCATATATATATGAATTAATACCCATGGACTGAAAATTCACAAAAACGTGGAAAAACGGCAAAATATTGCCTAATTCGATGATATTTTGTTTAAATCAAATAAACGAAAAGGGGATGATAAAGGTCAAAATATTGCTAAATTCGATGATTTTTCGTACGAAAGAAAAGGCAAGAAAACTTCCCTAAAATGCAATATTATGCGAAATTCTGAGATTTGAAGGCCAAATCACATATCGTGATACGACATGAAATAGTATCAAAATATTGGTAAAAATGAATATATTTGCGTAATATCAAACTACATGATTAAAGTGAAAAAGTCACTATTTTACCATATTTGAGGATTTTACCTTCAAATCATAGAGCGAGGTTTCGTATTATTTAGTTCCAAGAAAAGACATATGACAATGTTGTTTCCAATACAAATGATAAAAAACAATATGTTTTCATTAGAAATAACAAAAATGTTCTTGATTTTCTATTTATATTAACGAGGGAAGATGTACACGTAAAACTGCTCTAATCCGGCTGAAACGTCGATATATGCAATAAAAACCGAACTTCTCACCTTTTCAATATCTTACTCAGAATTTTAACGACAAACAAATAGATGATTGAAAATGAAGTTTTTAAGGTTATTATCTAATCAATTATGTGTTTGCATCATTTTTATCGTATATATAATGAATTAATACCCATAGACTGAAAATTCACAAAAACGTGGTAAAACGGCAAAATATTGCCTAATTCGATGATATTTTGTTTAAATGAAACAAAGGAAAAGGGGATGATAAACGTCAAAATATTGATTTTTCGATGATTTTTCGTACGAAACAAAATGCAAGAAAACTGGCTTAAAATGCAATATTATGCGAAATTCTGAGATTTGAAGGCCAAATCACGTATCGTGATACTACATGAAATAGTATCGAAATATTGGTAAAAATGAATATATTTGCGTAATATCAAACTACATGATTAACGTGAAAAAGTCACTATTTTACCATATTTGAGGATTTTACCTTCAAATTATAGAGCGAGGTTTCGTATTATTTAGATCCAAGAAAAGACATATGACAATATTGTTTCCAATACAAATGATAAAAATCAATGTGTTTTCATTAGAATTAACTAAAATGTTCCTGATTTTCCGTTTATATTACCGATGGAAGATGTACACGAAAATCGATCTATTCCGGCTGAATCGTCGATGTATGCAATAAAAACAGAACTTCTTCCCTTTTCAATATCTTACTCAGTATTTTAACGAGAAACAAATAGTTGATTGAAAATGAAGTATTTAAGGTTATTATCTAATCAATTATGTGTTTGCATCATTTTTATCGTATATATAATGAATTAATACCCATAGACTGAAAATTCACAAAAACGTGGTAAAACGGCAAAATATTGCCTAATTCGATGATATTTTGTTTAAATCAAACAAAGGAAAAGGGGATGATAAACGTCAAAATATTGATTTTTCGATGATTTTTCGTACGAAACAAAATGCAGGAAAACTTGCTTAAAATGCAATATTATGCGAAATTCTGAGATTTGAAGGCCAAATCACGTATCGTGATACTACATGAAATAGTATCGAAATATTGGTAAAAATGAATATATTTGCGTAATATCAAACTATATGATTAACGTGAAAAAGTCACTATTTTACCATATTTGAGGATTTTACCTTCAAATTATTGAGCGAGATTTCGTATTATTTAGATTCAAAAAAAGACATATGACAATGTTGTTTCCAATACAAATGATAAAAATCAATGTGTTTTCATTAGAATTAACTAAAATGTTCCTGATTTTCCGTTTATATTACCGATGGAAGATGTACACGAAAATCGCTCTATTCCGGCTGAAACGTCGATGTATGCAATAAAAACAGAACTTTTCCCCTTTTCAATATCTTACTCAGTATTTTAACGAGAAACAAATAATTGATTGAAAATGAAGTATTTAAGGTTATTATCTAATCAATTATGTGTTTGTATAATTTTTATCGTATATATAATGAATTAATACCCATGGACTGAAAATTCACAAAAACGTGGAAAAACGGCAAAATATTGCCTAATTCGATGATATTTTGTTTAAATCAAATAAAGGAAAAGGGGATGATAAACGTCAAAATATTGCTAAATTCGATGATTTTTCGTACGAAACAAAATGCAAGAAAACTTGCTTAAAATGCAATATTATGCGAAATTCTGAGATTTGAAGGCCAAATCACATATCGTGATACTACATGAAATAGTATCGAAATATTGGTAAAAATGAATATATTTGCGTAATATCAAACTACATGATTAAAGTGAAAAAGTCACTATTTTACCATATTTGAGGATTTTACCTACAAATCATAGAGCGAGGTTTCGTATTATTTAGTTCCAATAAAAGACATATGACAATGTTGTTTCCAATACAAATGATAAAAAACAATTTGTTTTCATTAGAAATAACTAAAATGTTCTTGATTTTCTGTTTATATTAATGAGGGAAGATGTACACGTAAAACTGCTCTAATCCGGCTGAAACGTCGATATATGCAATAAAAACCGAACTTCTCACCTTTTCAATATCTTACTCAGTATTTTAACGACAAACAAATAGATGATTGAAAATGAAGTATTTAAGGTAATTATCTAATCAATTATGTGTTTGCATCATTTTTATCGTATATATATGAATTAATACCCATGGACTGAAAATTCACAAAAACGTGGAAAACGGCAAAATATTGCCTATTGCGATGATATTTTGTTTAAATTACATGAAGGAAAAGGGGATGATAAACGTCAAAATATTGCTAAATTCGATGATTTTTCTTACGAAACAAAATGCAAGAAAACTTGCTTAAAATGCAATATTATGCGAAATTCTGAGATTTCAAGGCCAAATAACATATCGTGATACTACATGAAATAGTATCGAAATATTGGCAAAATGAATATATTTACGTAATATCAAACTACATGAAAAACGTGAAAAAGTCACTATTTAACCATTTTTGAGGATTTTAACTTCAAATCATAGAGCGAGGTTTCGTATTATTTTGATCCAAGAAAAGACATATGACAATGTTGTTTCCAATACAAATGATAAAATTCAAAGTGTTTTCATTGGAATTAACTAAAATGTTCTTGATTTTCCGTTTATATTACCGATGGAAGATGAACACGAAAATCGCTCTATTCCGGCTGAAACGTCGATATATGCAATAAAAACAGAACTTCTTCCCTTTTCAATATCTTACTCAGTATTTTAACGAGAAACAAATAGTTGATTGAAAATGAAGTATTTAAGGTTATTATCTAATCAATTATGTGTTTGCATCATTTTTATCGTATATATAATGAATTAATACCCATAGACTGAAAATTCACAAAAACGTGGAAAAACGGCAAAATATTGCCTAATTCGATGATATTTTGTTTAAATCAAATCAAGGAAAAGGGGATGATAAACGTCAAAATATTGATTTTTCGATGATTTTTCGTACGAAACAAAATGCAAGAAAACTTGCTTAAAATGCAATATTATGCGAAATTCTGAGATTTGAAGGCCAAATCACGTATCGTGATACTGCATGAAATAGTATCGAAATATTGGTAAAAATGAATATATATGCGTAATATCAAACTACATGATTAACGTGAAAAAGTCACTATTTTACCATATTTGAGGATTTTACCTTCAAATCATAGAGCGAGGTTTCGTATTATTTAGTTCCAAGAAAAGACATATGACAATGTTTGTTTCCAATACAAATGATAAAAAACAATGTGTTTTCATTAGAATTAACTAAAATGTTCCTGATTTTCCGTTTATATTACCGATGGAAGATGTACACGTAAAACCCCTCTAATCCGGCTGAAACGTCGATATATGCAATAAAAACCGAACTTCTCCCCTTTTCAATATCTTACTCAGTATTTTAACGTGAAACAAATAGGTGATTGCAATGAAGTATTTAAGGTTATTATCTAATCAATTATGTGTTTGCATCATTTTTATCGTATATATATATGAATTAATACCCATGGACTGAAAATTCACAAAAACGTGGAATACGGCAAAATATTGCCTAATTCGATGATATTTTGTTTAAATCAAATAAAGGAAAAGGGGATGATAAACGTCAAAATATTGCTAAATTCGATGATTTTTCGTACGAAACAAAATGCAAGACAACTTGCTTAAATTGCAATATTATGCGAAATTCTGAGATTTCAAGGCCAAATTACATACCGTGATACTACATGAAATAGTATCGAAATATTGGTAAAAATGAATATATTTACGTAATATCAAACTACATGAAAAACGTGAAAAAAGTCACTATTTAACCATATTTGAGGATTTTAACTTCAAATCATAGAGCGAGGTTTCGTATTATTTTGATCCAAGAAAAGACATATGACAATGTTGTTTCCAATACAAATGATAAAAAACAATGTGTTTTCATTAGAAATAACTAAAATGTTCTTGATTTTCTGTTTATATTAACGATGGAAGATGTACACGTAAAACCGCTCTAATCCGGCTGAAACGTCGATATATGCAATAAAAACCGAACTTCTCCCCTTTTCAATATCTTACTCAGTATTTTAACGAGAAACAAATAGATGATTGAAAATGAAGTATTTAAGATTATTATCTAATCAATTATGTGTTTGCATCATTTTTATCGTATATATATATGAATTAATACCCATGGACTGAAAATTCACAAAATAGTGGAAAACGGCAAATTATTGCCTAATTCGATAATATTTTGTTTAAATCACATGAAGGAAAAGGGGATGATAAACGTCAAAATATTGCTAAATTCGATGATTTTTCGTACGAAACAAAATGCAAGAAAACTTGCTTAAAATGCAATATTATGTGGAAATTCTAAGATTTGAAGGCCAAATCACATATCGTGATACTACACGAAATAGTATCGGAATATTGGTAAAAGTGAATATATTTGCGTAATATCAAACTACATGAAAAACGTGAAAAAAGTCACTATTTAACCATATATGAGGATTTTAACTTCAAATCATAGAGCGAGGTTTCGTATTATTTTGATCCAAAAAAAGACATATGACAATGTTGTTTCCAATACAAATCATAAAAATCAAAGTGTTTTCATTAGAATTAACTAAAATGTTCCTGATTTTCCGTTTATATTACCGATGGAAGATGTACACGAAAATCGCTCTATTCCGGCTGAAACGTCGATATATGCAATAAAAACAGAACTTCTTCCCTTTTCAATATCTTACTCAGTATTTTAACGAGAAACAAATAGTTGATTGAAAATGAAGTATTTAAGGTTATTATCTAATCAATTATGTGTTTGCATCATTTTTATCGTATATATAATGAATTAATACCAATAGACTGAAAATTCACAAAAACGTGGTAAAACGGCAAAATATTGCCTAATTCGATGATATTTTGTTTAAATCAAACAAAGGAAAAGGGGATGATAAACGTCAAAATATTGATTTGTCGATGATTTTTCGTACGAAACAAAATGCAAGAAAACTTGCTTAAAATGCAATATTATGCGAAATTCTGAGATTTGAAGGCCAAATCACGTATCGTGATACTACATGAAATAGTATCGAAATATTGGTAAAAATGAATATATTTGCGTAATATCAAACTACATGATTAACGTGAAAAAGTCACTATTTTACCATATTTGAGGATTTTACCTTCAAATTATAGAGCGAGGTTTCGTATTATTTAGATCCAAGAAAAGACATATGACAATGTTGTTTCCAATACAAATGATAAAAATCAATGTGTTTTCATTAGAATTAACTAAAATGTTCCTGATTTTCCGTTTATATTACCGATGGAAGATGTACACGAAAATCGCTCTATTCCGGCTGAAACGTCGATATATGCAATAAAAACAGAACTTTTCCCCTTTTCAATATCTTACTCAGTATTTTAACGAGAAACAAATAGTTGATTGAAAATTAAGTATTTAAGGTTATTATCTAATCAATTATGTGTTTGCATCATTTTTATCGTATATATAATGAATTAATACCCATGGACTGAAAATTCACAAAAACGTTGAAAAACGGCAAAATATTGCCTAATTCGATGATATTTTGTTTAAATCAAATAAAGGAAAAGGGGATGATAAACGTCAAAATATTGCTAAATTATATGATTTTTCGTACGAAACAAAATGCAAGAAAACTTGCTTAAAATGCAATATTATGCGAAATTCTGAGATTTGAAGGCCAAATCACATATCGTGATACTACATGAAATAGTATCGAAATATTGGTAAAAATGAATATATTTGCGTAATATCAAACTACATGATTAACGTGAAAAAGTCACTATTTTACCATATTTGAGGATTTTACCTTCAAATTATAGAGCGAGGTTTCGTATTATTTAGTTCCAAGAAAAGACATATGACAATGTTGTTTCCAATACAAATGATAAAAATCAATGTGTTTTCATTAGAATTAACTAAAATGTTCCTGATTTTCCGTTTATATTACCGATGGAAGATGTACACGAAAATCGCTCTATTCCGGCTGAAACGTCGATATATGCAATAAAAACAGAACTTTTCCCCTTTTCAATATCTTACTCAGTATTTTAACGAGAAACAAATAGTTGATTGAAAATGAAGTATTTAAGGTTATTATCTAATCAATTATGTGTTTGCATCATTTTTATCGTATATATAATGAATTAATACCCATGGACTGAAAATTCACAAAAACGTTGAAAAACGGCAAAATATTGCCTAATTCGATGATATTTTGTTTAAATCAAATAAAGGAAAAGGGGATGATAAACGTCAAAATATTGCTAAATTCGATGATTTTTCTTACGAAACAAAATGCAAGAAAACTTGCTTAAAATGCAATATTATGCGAAATTCTGAGATTTCAAGGCCAAATAACATATCGTGATACTACATGAAATAGTATCGAAATATTGGTAAAATGAATATATATACGTAATATCAAACTACATGAAAAACGTGAAAAAAGTCACTATTTAACCATATTTGAGGATTTTAACTTCAAATCATAGAGCGAGGTTTCGTATTATTTTGATCCAAGAAAAGACATATGACAATGTTGTTTCCAATACAAATGATAAAAATCAAAGTGTTTTCATTGGAATTAACTAAAATGTTCCTGATTTTCCGTTTATATTACCGATGGAAGATGTACACGAAAATCGCTCTATTCCGGCTGAAACGTCGATATATGCAATAAAAACCGAACTTCTTCCCTTTTCAATATCTTACTCAGTATTTTAACGAGAAACAAATAGTTGATTGAAAATGAAGTATTTAAGATTATTATCTAATCAGTTATGTGTTTGCATCATTTTTATCGTATATATAATGAATTAATACCCATAGACTGAAAATTCACAAAAACGTGGAAAAACGGCAAAATATTGCCTAATTCGATGATATTTTGTTTAAATCAAATAAAGGAAAAGGGGATGATAAACGTCAAAATTTGCTAAATTCGATGATTTTTCGTACGAAACAAAATGCAAGAAAACTTGCCTAAAATGCAATATTATGCGAAATTCTGAGATTTGAAGGCCAAATCACATATCGAGATACTACATGAAATAGTATCGGAATATTGGTAAAAATGAATATATGAGCGTAATATCAAACTACATGATTAACGTGAAAAATTTACTATTATACCATATTTGAGGATTTTACCTTCAAATCATAGAGCGAGGTTTCGTATTATTTAGATCCAAGAAAAGACATATGACAACGTTGTTTCCAATACAAATGATAAAAATCAATGTGTTTTCATTAGAATTAACTACAATGTTCCTGATTTTCCGTTTATATTACCGATGGATGATGTACACGAAAATCGCTCTATTCCGGCTGAAACGTCGATGTATGCAATAAAAACAGAACTTTTCCCCTTTTCAATATCTTACTCAGTCTTTTAACGAGAAACAAATAATTGATTGAAAATGAAGTATTTAAGGTTATTATCTAATCAATTATGTGTTTGTATCATTTTTATCGTATATATAATGAATTAATACCCATGGACTGAAAATTCACAAAAACGTGGAAAAACGGCAAAATATTGCCTAATTCGATGATATTTTGTTTAAATCAAATAAAGGAAAAGGGGATGATAAACGTCAAAATATTGCTAAATTCGATGATTTTTCGTACGAAACAAAATGCAAGAAAACTTGCTTAAAATGCAATATTATGCGAAATTCTGAGATTTGAAGGCCAAATCACATATCGTGATACTACATGAAACAGTATCGAAATATTGGTAAAAATGAATATATTTGCGTAATATCAAACTACATGATTAAAGTGAAAAAGTCACTATTTTACCATATTTGAGGATTTTACCTTCAAATCATAGAGCGAGGTTTCGTATTATTTAGTTCCAATAAAAGACATATGACAATGTTGTTTCCAATACAAATGATAAAAAACAATATGTTTTCATTAGAAATAACTAAAATGTTCTTGATTTTCTGTTTATATTAACGAGGGAAGATGTACACGTAAAACTGCTCTAATCCGGCTGAAACGTCGATATATGCAATAAAAACCGAACTTCTCACGTTTTCAATATCTTACTCAGTATTTTAACGACAAACAAATAGATGATTGAAAATGAAGTATTTAAGGTTATTATCTAATCAATTATGTGTTTGCATCATTTTTATCGTATATATATGAATTAATACCCATGGACTGAAAATTCACAAGAACATGGAAAACGGCAAAATATTGCCTATTTCGATGATATTTTGTTTAAATCACATGAAGGAAAAGGGGATGATAAACGTCAAAATATTGCTAAATTCGATGATTTTTCGTACGAAACAAAATGCAAGAAAACTTGCTTAAAATGCAATATTATGCGAAATTCTAAGATTTCAAGGCCAAATCACATATCGTGATACTACATGAAATAGTATCGAAATATTGGTAAAAATGAATATATTTACGTAATATTAAACTACATGAAAAACGTGAAAAAAGTCACTATTTTACCATATTTGAGGATTTTAACTTCAAATCATAGAGCGAGGTTTCGTATTATTTAGATCCAAGAAAAGACATATGGCAATGTTGTTTCCAATACAAATGATAAAAATCAATGTGTTTTCATTAGAATTAACTAAAATGTTCCTGATTTTCCGTTTATATTACCGATGGAAGATGTACACGAAAATCGCTCTATTCCGGCTGAAACGTCGATATATGCAATAAAAACAGAACTTCTCCCCTTTTCAATATCTTACTCAGTATTTTAACGAGAAACAAATAGTTGATTGAAAATGAAGTATTTAAGGTTATTATCTAATCAATTATGTGTTTGCATCATTTTTATCGTATATATAATGAATTAATACCCATGGACTGAAAATTCACATAAACGTGGAAAAAACGGCAAAATATTGCCTAATTCGATGATATTTTGTTTAAATCAAATAAAGGAAAAGGGGATGATAAACGTCAAAATATTGCTAAATTCAATGATTTTTCGTACGAAACAAAATGCAAGAAAACTTGCTTAAAATGCAATATTATGCGAAATTCTGAGATTTGAAGGCCAAATCACATATCGTGATACTACATGAAACAGTATCGAAATATTGGTAAAAATGAATATATTTGCGTAATATCAAAATACATGATTAAAGTGAAAAAGTCACTATTTTACCATATTTGAGGATTTTACCTTCAAATCATAGAGCGAGGTTTCGTATTATTTAGTTCCTATAAAAGACATATGACAATGTTGTTTCCAATACAAATGATAAAAAACAATATGTTTTCATTAGAAATAACTAAAATGTTCTTGATTTTCTGTTTATATTAACGAGGGAAGATGTACACGTAAAACTGCTCTAATCCGGCTGAAACGTCGATATATGCAATAAAAACCGAACTTCTCACGTTTTCAATATCTTACTCAGTATTTTAACGACAAATAAATAGATGATTGAAAATGAAGTATTTAAGGTTATTATCTAATCAATTATGTGTTTGCATCATTTTTATCGTATATATATGAATTAATACCCATGGACTGAAAATTCACAAGAACGTGGAAAACGGCAAAATATTGCTTATTTCGATGATATTTTGTTTAAATCACATGAAGGAAAAGGGGATGATAAACGTCAAAATATTGCTAAATTCGATGATTTTTCGTACGAAACAAAATGCAAGAAAACTTGCTTAAAATGCAATATTATGCGAAATTCTGAGATTTCAAGGCCAAATCACATATCGTGATACTACATGAAATAGTATCGAAATATTGGTAAAAATGAATATATTTACGTAATATTAAACTACATGAAAAACGTGAAAAAAGTCACTATTTTACCATATTTGAGAATTTTAACTTCAAATCATAGAGCGAGGTTTCGTATTATTTAGATCCAAGAAAAGACATATGACAATGTTGTTTCCAATACAAATGATAAAAATCAATGTGTTTTCATTAGAATTAACTAAAATGTTCCTGATTTTCCGTGTATATTACCGATGGAAGATGTACACGAAAATCGCTCTATTCCGGCTGGAACGTCGATATATGCAATAAAAACAGAACTTCTTCCCTTTTCAATATCATACTCAGTATTTTAACGAGAAACAAATAGTTGATTGAAAATGAAGTATTTAAGGTTATTATCTAATCAATTATGTGTTTGCATCATTTTTATCGCATATATAATGAATTAATACCCATAGACTGAAAATTCACAAAAACGTGGAAAAACGGCAAAATATTGCCTAATTCGATGATATTTTGTTTAAATCAAATAAAGGAAAAGGGGATGATAAACGTCAAAATATTGATTTTTCGATGATTTTTCGTACGAAACAAAATGCAAGAAAACTTGCTTAAAATGCAATATTATGCGAAATTCTGAGATTTGAAGGCCAAATCACGTATCGTGATATTACATTAAATAGTTTCGAAATATTGGTAAAAATGAATATATTTGCGTAATATCAAATTACATGATTAACGTGAAAAAGTCACTATTTTACCATATTTGAGGATTTTACCTTCAAATCATAGAGCGAGGTTTCGTATTATTTAGTTCCAAGAAAAGACATATGACAATGTTGTTTCCAATACAAATGATAAAAAACAATGTGTTTTCATTAGAATTAACTAAAATGTTCCTGATTTTCCGTTTATATTACCGATGGAAGATGTACACGTAAAACTGCTCTAATCCGGCTGAAACGTCGATATATGCAATAAAAACCGAACTTCACCCCTTTTCAATATCTTACTCAGTATTTTAACGAGAAACAAATAGATGATTGCAATGAAGTATTTAAGGTTATTATCGAATCAATTATGTGTTTGCATCATTTTTATCGTATATATATGAATTAATACGCATGGACTGAAAATTCACAAAAACGTGGAAAACGGCAAAATATTGCCTAATTGGATGATATTTTGTTTAAATCACATAAAGGAAAAAGGGATGATAAACGTCAAAATATTGCTAAATTCGATGATTTTTCGTACGAAACAAAATGCAAGAAAACTTGCTTAAAATGCAATATTATGCGAAATTCTGAGATTTCAAGGCTAAATTACACATCGTGATACTACATAAAATAGTATCAAAATATTGGTAAAAATGAATATATTTACGTAATATGAAACTACATGAAAAACGTGAAAAAAGTCACTATTTAACCATATTTGAGGATTTTAACTTCAAATCATAGAGCGAGGTTTCGTATTATTTTGATCCAACAAAAGACATATGCCAATGTTGTTTCCAATACAAATGGTAAAAATCAATGTGTTTTCATTAGAATTACCTAAAATGTTCCTGATTTTCCGTTTATATTACCGATGGAAGACGTACACGTAAAACCGCTCTATTCCGACTGAAACATCGATATATGCAATAAAAACAGAACTTCTCCCCTTTTCAATATCTTACTCAGTATTTTAACGAGAAACAAATAGTTGATTGCAATGAAGTATTTAAGGTTATTATCTAATCAATTATGTGTTTGCATCATTTTTATCGTATATATATGAATAGAATTTAGAACCCATGGACTGAAAATTCACAAAAACGTGGAAAACGGCAAAATATTGCCTAATTCGATGATATTTTGTTTAAATCAAATAAAGGAAAAGGGGATGATAAACGACAAAATATTGCTAAATTCTATGATTTTTCATACGAAACAAAATGCAAGAAAACTTGCCTAAAATGCAATATTTTGCGAAATTCTGAGATTTGAAGGCCAAATCACATATCGTGATACTACATGAAATAGTATCGAAATATTGGTAAAAATGAATATATTTGCGTAATATCATACTACATGATTAAAGTGAAGAAGTCACTATTTTACCATATTTGAGGATTTTACCTTCAAATCATAGAGCGAGGTTTCGTATTATTTAGTTCCAAGAAAAGACATATGGCAATGTTGTTTCCAATACAAATGATAAAAAACAATGTGTTTTCATTAGAATTAACTAAAATGTTCCTGATTTTCCGTTTATATTACCGATGGAAGATGTACACGTAAAACTGCTCTAATCCAGCTGAAACGTCGATATATGCAATAAAAACCGAACTTCTCCCCTTTTCAATATCTTACTCATTATTTTAACGAGAAACAAATAGATGATTGCAATGAAGTATTTAAGGTTAATATCTAATCAATTATGTTTTTGCATCATTTTTATCGTATATATATGAATTAATACGCATGGACTGAAAATTCACAAAAACGTGGAAAACGGCAAAATATTGCCTAATTCGATGATATTTTGTTTAAATCACATAAAGGAAAAAGGGATGATAAACGTCAAAATACTGCTAAATTCGATGAATTTTTCGTACGAAACAAAATGCAAGAAAACTTGCTTAAAATGCAATATTATGCGAAATTCTGAGATTTCAAGGCTAAATTACATATCGTGATACTACATGAAATAGTATCAAAATATTGGTAAAAATGAATATATTTACGTAATATCAAACTACATGAAAAACGTGAAAAAAGTCACTATTTAACAATATTTGAGGATTTTAACTTCAAATCATAGAGCGAGGTTTCGTATTATTTTATCCAACAAAAGACATATGACAATGTTGTTTCCAATACAAATGATAAAAATCAATGTGTTTTCATTAGAATTAACTAAAATGTTCCTGATTTTCCGTTTATATTACCGATGGAAGATGTACACGAAAATCGCTCTATTCCGGCTGAAACGTCGATATATGCAATAAAAACAGAACTTCTCCCCTTTTCAATATCTTACTCAGTATTTTAACGAGAAACAAATAGTTGATTGAAAATGAAGTATTTAAGGTTATTATCTAATCAATTATGTGTTTGCAACATTTTTATCGTATATATAATGAATTAATACCCATAGAATGAAAATTCACAAAAACGTGGAAAAACGGCAAAATATTGGCTTATTCGATGACATTTTGTTTAAATCAAATAAAGGAAAAGGGGATGATAAACGTCAAAATATTGCTAAATTCGATGATTTTTCGTACGAAACAAAATGCAAGAAAACTTGCTTAAAATGCAATATTATGCGAAATTCTGAGATTGGAAGGCCAAATCACATATCGTGATACTACATGAAATAGTATCGAAATATTGGTAAAAATGAATATATTTACGTATTATCAAACTACATGAAAAACGTGAAAAATCACTATTTAACCATATTTGAGGATTTTAACTTCAAATCATAGAGCGAGGTTTCGTATTATTTAGATCCAAGAAAAGACATATGACAATGTTGTTTCCAATACAAATGATAAAAATAAATGTGTTTTCATTAGAATTAACTAAAATGTTCCTGTTTTTCCGTTTATATTACCGATGGAAGATGTACACGAAAATCGCTCTATTCCGGCTGAAACGTCGATATATGCAATAAAAACAGAACATCTCCCCTTTTCAATATCTTACTCAGAATTTTAACGAGAAACAAATAGTTGATTGAAAATGAAGTATTTAAGGTTATTATCTAATCATTTATGTGTTTGCATAATTTTTATCGTATATATAATGAATTAATACCCATGGACTGAAAATTCACAAAAACGTGGAAAACGGCAAAATATTGCCTAATTCGATGATATTTTGTTTAAATCACATAAAGGAAAAAGGGATGATAAACGTCAAAATATTGCTAAATTCGATGATTTTTTCGTACGAAACAAAATGCAAGAAAACTTGCTTAAAATGCAATATTATGCGAAATTCTGAGATTTGAAGGCCAAATCACATATCGTGATACTACATGAAATAGTATCGAAATATTGGTAAAACTGAATATATTTACGTAATATCAAACTACATGAAAAACGTGAAAAAAGTCACTATTTAACCATATTTGAGGATTTTAACTTCAAATCATAGAGCGAGGTTTCGTATTATTTTGATCCAAGAAAAGACATATGACATGTTGTTTACAATACAAATGATAAAAATCAAAGTGTTTTCATTAGTATTAACTAAAATGTTCCTGATTTTCCGTTTATATTGCCGATGGAAGATGTAAACGAAAATCGCTCTATTCCGCCTGAAACGTCGATATATGCAATAAAAACAGAACTTCTACCCTTTTCAATATCTTACTCAGTATTTTAACGAGAAACAAATAGTTGATTGAAAATGAAGTATTTAAGGTTATTATCTAATCAATTATGTGTTTGCATCATTTTTATCGTATATATAATGAATTAATACCCATAGACTGAAAATTCACAAAAACGTGGAAAAACGGCAAAATATTGCCTAATTCGATGATATTTTGTTTAAATCAAATAAAGGAAAAGGGGGATGATAAACCTCAAAATATTGCTAAATTCGATGATTTTTCGTACGAAACAAAATGCAAGAAAACTTGCTTAAAATGCAATATTATGCGAAATTCTGAGATTGGAAGGCCAAATCACATATCGTGATACTACATGAAATAGTATCGAAATATTGGTAAAAATGAATATATTTACGTATTATCAAACTACATGAAAAACGTGAAAAAAGTCACTATTTAACCATATTTGAGGATTTTAACTTCAAATCATAGAGCGAGGTTTCGTATTATTTAGATCCAAGAAAAGACATATGACAATGTTGTTTCATATGAGTTTATGTTTCATTTGTTTCATTTGTCATATGTTTCATAAGACATATGACAAATGATAAAAATAAATGTGTTTTCATCAGAATTACCTAAAATGTTCCTGATTTTCCGTTTATATTACCGATGGAAGACGTACACGTAAAACCGCTCTATTCCGACTGAAACATCGATATATGCAATAAAAACAGAACTTCTCCCCTTTTCAAAATCTTACTCAGTATTTTAACGAGAAACAAATAGTTGATTGCAATGAAGTATTTAAGGTTATTATCTAATCAATTATGTGTTTGCATCATTTTTATCGTATATATATGAATAGAATTTAGAACCCATGGACTGAAAATTCACAAAAACGTGGAAAACGGCAAAATATTGCCTAATTCGATGATATTTTGTTTAAATCAAATAAAGGAAAAGGGGATGATAAACGACAAAATATTGCTAAATTCTATGATTTTTCATACGAAACAAAATGCAAGAAAACTTGCCTAAAATGCAATATTTTGCGAAATTCTGAGATTTGAAGGCCAAATCACATATCGTGATACTACATGAAATAGTATCGAAATATTGGTAAAAATGAATATATTTGCGTAATATCAAACTACATGATTAAAGTGAAGAATTCACTATTTTACCATATTTGAGGATTTTACCTTCAAATCATAGAGCGAGGTTTCGTATTATTTAGTTCCAAGAAAAGACATATGACAATGTTGTTTCCAATACAAATGATAAAAAACAATGTGTTTTCATTAGAAATAACTAAAATGTTCTTGATTTTCTGTTTATATTACCGATGGAAGATGTACACGTAAAACTGCTCTAATCCAGCTGAAACGTCGATATATGCAATAAAAACCGAACTTCTCCCCTTTTCAATATCTTACTCATTATTTTAACGAGAAACAAATAGATGATTGCAATGAAGTATTTAAGGTTAATATCTAATCAATTATGTTTTTGCATCATTTTTATCGTATATATATGAATTAATACGCATGGACTGAAAATTCACAAAAACGTGGAAAACGGCAAAATATTGCCTAATTCGATGATATTTTGTTTAAATCACATAAAGGAAAAAGGGATGATAAACGTCAAAATATTGCTAAATTCGATGAATTTTTCGTACGAAACAAAATGCAAGAAAACTTGCTTAAAATGCAATATTATGCGAAATTCTGAGATTTCAAGGCTAAATTACATATCGTGATACTACATGAAATAGTATCAAAATATTGGTAAAAATGAATATATTTACGTAATATCAAACTACATGAAAAACGTGAAAAAAGTCACTATTTAACAATATTTGAGGATTTTAACTTCAAATCATTGAGCGAGGTTTCGTATTATTTTATCCAACAAAAGACATATGACAATGTTGTTTCCAATACAAATGATAAAAATCAATGTGTTTTCATTAGAATTAACTAAAATGTTCCTGATTTTCCGTTTATATTACCGATGGAAGATGTACACGAAAATCGCTCTATTCCGGCTGAAACGTCGATATATGCAATAAAAACAGAACTTCTCCCCTTTTCAATATCTTACTCAGTATTTTAACGAGAAACAAATAGTTGATTGAAAATGAAGTATTTAAGGTTATTATCTAATCAATTATGTGTTTGCAACATTTTTATCGTATATATAATGAATTAATACCCATAGACTGAAAATTCACAAAAACGTGGAAAAACGGCAAAATATTGGCTTATTCGATGACATTTTGTTTAAATCAAATAAAGGAAAAGGGGATGATAAACGTCAAAATATTGCTAAATTCGATGATTTTTCGTACGAAACAAAATGCAAGAAAACTTGCTTAAAATGCAATATTATGCGAAATTCTGAGATTGGAAGGCCAAATCACATATCGTGATACTACATGAAATAGTATCGAAATATTGGTAAAAATGAATATATTTACGTATTATCAAACTACATGAAAAACGTGAAAAATCACTATTTAACCATATTTGAGGATTTTAACTTCAAATCATAGAGCGAGGTTTCGTATTATTTAGATCCAAGAAAAGACATATGACAATGTTGTTTCCAATACAAATGATAAAAATAAATGTGTTTTCATTAGAATTAACTAAAATGTTCCTGATTTTCCGTTTATATTACCGATGGAAGATGTACACGAAAATCGCTCTATTCCGGCTGAAACGTCGATATATGCAATAAAAACAGAACATCTCCCCTTTTCAATATCTTACTCAGAATTTTAACGAGAAACAAATAGTTGATTGAAAATGAAGTATTTAAGGTTATTATCTAATCATTTATGTGTTTGCATAATTTTTATCGTATATATAATGAATTAATACCCATGGACTGAAAATTCACAAAAACGTGGAAAACGGCAAAATATTGCCTAATTCGATGATATTTTGTTTAAATCACATAAAGGAAAAAGGGATGATAAACGTCAAAATATTGCTAAATTCGATGATTTTTTCGTACGAAACAAAATGCAAGAAAACTTGCTTAAAATGCAATATTATGCGAAATTCTGAGATTTGAAGGCCAAATCACATATCGTGATACTACATGAAATAGTATCGAAATATTGGTAAAACTGAATATATTTACGTAATATCAAACTACATGAAAAACGTGAAAAAAGTCACTATTTAACCATATTTGAGGATTTTAACTTCAAATCATAGAGCGAGGTTTCGTATTATTTTGATCCAAGAAAAGACATATGACATGTTGTTTACAATACAAATGATAAAAATCAAAGTGTTTTCATTAGTATTAACTAAAATGTTCCTGATTTTCCGTTTATATTGCCGATGGAAGATGTAAACGAAAATCGCTCTATTCCGCCTGAAACGTCGATATATGCAATAAAAACAGAACTTCTACCCTTTTCAATATCTTACTCAGTATTTTAACGAGAAACAAATAGTTGATTGAAAATGAAGTATTTAAGGTTATTATCTAATCAATTATGTGTTTGCATCATTTTTATCGTATATATAATGAATTAATACCCATAGACTGAAAATTCACAAAAACGTGGAAAAACGGCAAAATATTGCCTAATTCGATGATATTTTGTTTAAATCAAATAAAGGAAAAGGGGGATGATAAACCTCAAAATATTGCTAAATTCGATGATTTTTCGTACGAAACAAAATGCAAGAAAACTTGCTTAAAATGCAATATTATGCGAAATTCTGAGATTGGAAGGCCAAATCACATATCGTGATACTACATGAAATAGTATCGAAATATTGGTAAAAATGAATATATTTACGTATTATCAAACTACATGAAAAACGTGAAAAAAGTCACTATTTAACCATATTTGAGGATTTTAACTTCAAATCATAGAGCGAGGTTTCGTATTATTTAGATCCAAGAAAAGACATATGACAATGTTGTTTCATATGAGTTTATGTTTCATTTGTTTCATTTGTCATATGTTTCATAAGACATATGACAAATGATAAAAATAAATGTGTTTTCATCAGAATTACCTAAAATGTTCCTGATTTTCCGTTTATATTACCGATGGAAGACGTACACGTAAAACCGCTCTATTCCGACTGAAACATCGATATATGCAATAAAAACAGAACTTCTCCCCTTTTCAAAATCTTACTCAGTATTTTAACGAGAAACAAATAGTTGATTGCAATGAAGTATTTAAGGTTATTATCTAATCAATTATGTGTTTGCATCATTTTTATCGTATATATATGAATAGAATTTAGAACCCATGGACTGAAAATTCACAAAAACGTGGAAAACGGCAAAATATTGCCTAATTCGATGATATTTTGTTTAAATCAAATAAAGGAAAAGGGGATGATAAACGACAAAATATTGCTAAATTCTATGATTTTTCATACGAAACAAAATGCAAGAAAACTTGCCTAAAATGCAATATTTTGCGAAATTCTGAGATTTGAAGGCCAAATCACATATCGTGATACTACATGAAATAGTATCGAAATATTGGTAAAAATGAATATATTTGCGTAATATCAAACTACATGATTAAAGTGAAGAATTCACTATTTTACCATATTTGAGGATTTTACCTTCAAATCATAGAGCGAGGTTTCGTATTATTTAGTTCCAAGAAAAGACATATGACAATGTTGTTTCCAATACAAATGATAAAAAACAATGTGTTTTCATTAGAAATAACTAAAATGTTCTTGATTTTCTGTTTATATTAACGATGGAAGATGTACACGTAAAACCGCTCTAATCCGGCTGAAACGTCGATATATGCAATAAAAACCGAACTTCTCCCCTTTTCAATATCTTACTCAGTATTTTCACGAGAAACAAATAGATGATTGAAAATGAAGTATTTATGGTTATTATCTAATCAATTATGTGTTTGCATCATTTTTATCGTATATATATATGAATTAATACCCATGGACTGAAAATTCACAAAATAGTGGAAAACGGCAAATTATTGCCTAATTCGATAATATTTTGTTTAAATCACATGAAGGAAAAGGGGATGATAAACGTCAAAATATTGCTAAATTCGATGATTTTTCGTACGAAACAAAATGCAAGAAAACTTGCTTAAAATGCAATATTATGCAAAATTCTGAGATTTGAAGGCCAAATCACATATCGTGATACTACATGAAATAGTATCGGAATATTGGTAAAAGTGAATATATTTGCGTAATATCAAACTACATGATTAACGTGAAAAATTCACTATTTTACCATATTTGAGGATTTTACCTTCAAATCATAGAGCGAGGTTTCGTATTATTTAGATCCAAGAAAAGACATATGACAATGTTGTTTCCAATACAAATGATAAAAATCAATGTGATTTCATTAGAATTAACTAAAATGTTCCTGATTTTCCGTTTATATTACCGATGGAAGATGTACACGAAAATCGCTCTATTCCGGCTGAAACGTCGATATATGCAATAAAAACAGAACTTCTCCCCTTTTCAATATCTTACTCAGTATTTTAACGAGAAACAAATAGTTGATTGAAAATGAAGTATTTAAGGTTATTATCTAATCAATTATGTGTTTGCATCATTTTTATCGTATATATAATGAATTAATACCCATAGACTGAAAATTCACAAAAACGTGGAAAAACGGCAAAATATTGCCTAATTCGATGACATTTTGTTTAAATCAATAAAGGAAAAGGGGATGATAAACGTCAAAATATTGATTTTTCGATGATTTTTCGTACGAAACAAAATGCAAGAAAACTTGCTTAAAATGCAATATTATGCGAAATTCTGAGATTGGAAGGCCAAATCACATATCGTGATACTACATGAAAAAGTATCGAAATATTGGTAAAAATGAATATATTTACGTATTATCAAACTACATGAAAAACGTGAAAAAAGTCACTATTTAACCATATTTGAGGACTTTAACTTCAAATCATAGAGCGAGGTTTCGTATTATTTAGATCCAAGAAAAGACATATGACAATGTTGTTTCCAATACAAATGATAAAAATAAATGTGTTTTCATTAGAATTAACTAAAATGTTCCTGATTTTCCGTTTATATTACCGATGGAAGATGTACACGAAAATCGCTCTATTCCGGCTGAAACGTCGATATATGCAATAAAAACAGAACATCTCCCCTTTTCAATATCTTACTCAGTATTTTAACGAGAAACAAATAGTTGATTGAAAATGAAGTATTTAAGGTTATTATCTAATCATTTATGTGTTTGCATAATTTTTATCGTATATATAATGAATTAATACCCATGGACTGAAAATTCACAAAAACGTGGAAAACGGCAAAATATTGCCTAATTCGATGATATTTTGTTTAAATCACATAAAGGAAAAAGGGATGATAAACGTCAAAATATTGCTAAATTCGATGATTTTTTCGTACGAAACAAAATGCAAGAAAACTTGCTTAAAATGCAATATTATGCAAAATTCTGAGATTTGAAGGCCAAATCACATATCGTGATACTACATGAAATAGTATCGAAATATTGGTAAAACTGAATATATTTACGTAATATCAAACTACATGAAAAACGTGAAAAAAGTCACTATTTAACCATATTTGAGGATTTTACCTTCAAATCATAGAGCGAGGTTTCGTATTATTTAGATCCAAGAAAAGACATATGACAATGTTGTTTCCAATACAAATGATAAAAATAAATGTGTTTTCATTAGAATTAACTAAAATGTTCCTGATTTTCCGTTTATATTACCGATGGAAGATGTACACGAAAATCGCTCTATTCCGGCTGAAACGTCGACATATGCAATAAAAACAGAACATCTCCCCTTTTCAATATCTTACTCAGTATTTTAACGAGAAACAAATAGTTGATTGAAAATGAAGTATTTAAGGTTATTATCTAATCATTTATGTGTTTGTATAATTTTTATCGTATATATAATGAATTAATACCCATGGACTGAAAATTCACAAAAACGTGGAAAACGGCAAAATATTGCCTAATTCGATGATATTTTGTTTAAATCACATAAAGGAAAAAGGGATGATAAACGTCAAAATATTGCTAAATTCGATGATTTTTTCGTACGAAACAAAATGCAAGAAAACTTGCTTAAAATGCAATATTATGCGAAATTCTGAGATTTGAAGGTCAAATCACATATCGTGATACTACATGAAATAGTATCGAAATATTGGTAAAACTGAATATATTTACGTAATATCAAACTACATGAAAAACGTGAAAAAAGTCACTATTTAACCATATTTGAGGATTTTAACTTCAAATCATAGAGCGAGGTTTCGTATTATTTTGATCCAAGAAAAGACATATGACATGTTGTTTACAATACAAATGATAAAAATCAAAGTGTTTTCATTAGAATTAACTAAAATGTTCCTGATTTTCCGTTTATATTGCCGATGGAAGATGTACACGAAAATCGCTCTATTCCGACTGAAACGTCGATATATGCAATAAAAACAGAACTTCTCCCCTTTACAATATCTTACTCAGTATTTTAACGAGAAACAAATAGTTGATTGCAATGAAGTATTTAAGGTTATTATCTAATCAATTATGTGTTTGCATCATTTATATCGTATATATATGAATTAATACCCATGGACTGAAAATTCACAAAAACGTGGAAAACGGCAAAATATTGCCTAATTCGATGATATTTTGTTTAAATCAAATAAAGGAAAAGGGGATGATAAACGACAAAATATTGCTAAATTCGATGATTTTTCATACGAAACAAAATGCAAGAAAACTTGCCTAAAATGCAATATTTTGCGAAATTCTGAGATTTGAAGGCCAAATCACATATCGTGATACTACATGAAATAGTATCGAAATATTGGTAAAAATGAATATATTTGCGTAATATCAAACTACATGATTAAAGTGAAGAAGTTACTATTTTACCATATTTGAGGATTTTACCTTCAAATCATAGAGCGAGGTTTCGTATTATTTAGTTCCAAGAAAAGACATATGAGAATGTTGTTTCCAATACAAATGATAAAAATCAATGTGATTTCATTAGAATTAACTAAAATGTTCCTGATTTTCCGTTTATATTAACGATGGAAGATGTACACGTAAAACCGCTCTAATCCGGCTGAAACGTCGATATATGCAATAAAAACCGAACTTCTCCCCTTTTCAATATCTTACTCAGTATTTTAACGAGAAACAAATAGATGATTGAAAATGAAGTATTTAAGGTTATTATCTAATCAATTATGTGTTTGCATCATTTTTATCGTAAATATATATGAATTAATGCCCATGGACTGAAAATTCACAAAATAGTGGAAAACGGCAAATTATTGCCTAATTCGATAATATTTTGTTTAAATCACATGAAGGAAAAGGGGATGATAAACGTCAAAATATTGCTAAATTCGATGATTTTTTCGTACGAAACAAAATGCAAGAAAACTTGCTTAAAATGCAATATTATGCGAAAATCTGAGATTTGAAGGCCAAATCACATATCGTGATACTCCATGAAATAGTATCGAAATATTGGTAAAAATGAATATATTTACGTAATATCAAACTACATGAAAAACGTGAAAAAAGTCACTATTTAACCATATTTGAGGATTTTAACTTCAAATCATAAAGCGAGGTTTCGTATTATTTTGATCGAAGAAAAGACATATGACAATGTTGTTTCCAATACAAATGATAAAAATCAATATGTTTTCATTAAAATTAACTAAAATGTTCCTGATTTTCCGTTTATATTACCGATGGAAGATGTACACGAAAATCGCTCTATTCCTGCTGAAACGTCGATATATGCAATAAAAACAGAACTTCTCCCCTTTTCAATATCTTACTCAGTATTTTAACGAGAAACAAATAGTTGATTGAAAATGAAGTATTTAAGGTTATTATCTAATCAATTATGTGTTTGCAACATTTTTATCGTATATATAATGAATTAATACCCATAGACTGAAAATTCACAAAAACGTGGAAAAACGGCAAAATATTGCCTAATTCGATGACATTTTGTTTAAATCAAATAAAGGAAAGGGGGATGATAAACGTCAAAATATTGATTTTTCGATGATTTTTCGTACGAAACAAAATGCAAGAAAACTCACTTAAAATGCAATATTATGCGAAATTCTGAGATTGGAAGGCCAAATCACATATCGTGATACTACATGAAATAGTATCGAAATATTGGTAAAAATGAATATATTTACGTATTATTAAACTACATGAAAAACGTGAAAAAAGTCACTATTTAACCATATTTGAGGATTTTAACTTCAAATCATAGGGCGAGGTTTCGTATTATTTAGATCCAAGAAAAGACATATGACAATGTTGTTTCCAATACAAATGATAAAAATAAATGTGTTTTCAATAGAATTAACTAAAATGTTCCTGATTTTCCGTTTATATTACCGATGGAAGATGTACACGAAAATCGCTCTATTCCGGCTGAAACGTCGATATATGCAATAAAAACAGAACATCTCCCCTTTTCAATATCTTACTCAGTATTTTAACGAGAAACAAATAGTTGATTGAAAATGAAGTATTTAAGGTTATTATCTAATCAATTATGTGTTTGCATCATTTTTATCGTATATATAATGAATTAATACCCATAGACTGAAAATTCACAAAAACGTGGAAAAACGGCAAAATATTGCCTAATTCGATGATATTTTGTTTAAATCAAATAAAGGAAAAGGGGGATGATAAACCTCAAAATATTGCTAAATTCGATGATTTTTCGTACGAAACAAAATGCAAGAAAACTTGCTTAAAATGCAATATTATGCGAAATTCTGAGATTGGAAGGCCAAATCACATATCGTGATACTACATGAAATAGTATCAAAATATTGGTAAAAATGAATATATTTACGGAATATCAAACTACATGAAAAACGTGAAAAAAGTCACTATTTAACCATATTTGAGGATTTTAACTTCATATCATAGAGCGAGGTTTCGTATTATTTAGATCCAAGAAAAGACATATGTCAATGTTGTTTCATATGACTTTATGTTTCATTTGTTTTATTTGTCATATGTTTCATAAGACATATGACAAATGATAAAAATAAATGTGTTTTCATTAGAATTAACTAAAATGTTCCTGATTTTCCGTTTATATTACCGATGGAAGACGTACATGTAAAACCGCTCTATACCGACTGAAACATCGATATATGCAATAAAAACCGAACTTCTCCCCTTTTCAATATCTTACTCATTATTTTAACGAGAAACAAATAGATGATTGCAATGAAGTATTTAAGGTTAATATCTAATCAATTATGTTTTTGCATCATTTTTATCGTATATATATGAATTAATACGCATGGACTGAAAATTCACAAAAACGTGGAAAACGGCAAAATATTGCCTAATTCGATGATATTTTGTTTAAATCACATAAAGGAAAAAGGGATGATAAACGTCAAAATATTGCTAAATTCGATGAATTTTTCGTACGAAACAAAATGCAAGAAAACTTGCTTAAAATGCAATATTATGCGAAATTCTGAGATTTCAAGGCTAAATTACATATCGTGATACTACATGAAATAGTATCAAAATATTGGTAAAAATGAATATATTTACGTAATATCAAACTACATGAAAAACGTGAAAAAAGTCACTATTTAACAATATTTGAGGATTTTAACTTCAAATCATTGAGCGAGGTTTCGTATTATTTTATCCAACAAAAGACATATGACAATGTTGTTTCCAATACAAATGATAAAAATCAATGTGTTTTCATTAGAATTAACTAAAATGTTCCTGATTTTCCGTTTATATTACCGATGGAAGATGTACACGAAAATCGCTCTATTCCGGCTGAAACGTCGATATATGCAATAAAAACAGAACTTCTCCCCTTTTCAATATCTTACTCAGTATTTTAACGAGAAACAAATAGTTGATTGAAAATGAAGTATTTAAGGTTATTATCTAATCAATTATGTGTTTGCAACATTTTTATCGTATATATAATGAATTAATACCCATAGACTGAAAATTCACAAAAACGTGGAAAAACGGCAAAATATTGGCTTATTCGATGACATTTTGTTTAAATCAAATAAAGGAAAAGGGGATGATAAACGTCAAAATATTGCTAAATTCGATGATTTTTCGTACGAAACAAAATGCAAGAAAACTTGCTTAAAATGCAATATTATGCGAAATTCTGAGATTGGAAGGCCAAATCACATATCGTGATACTACATGAAATAGTATCGAAATATTGGTAAAAATGAATATATTTACGTATTATCAAACTACATGAAAAACGTGAAAAATCACTATTTAACCATATTTGAGGATTTTAACTTCAAATCATAGAGCGAGGTTTCGTATTATTTAGATCCAAGAAAAGACATATGACAATGTTGTTTCCAATACAAATGATAAAAATAAATGTGTTTTCATTAGAATTAACTAAAATGTTCCTGATTTTCCGTTTATATTACCGATGGAAGATGTACACGAAAATCGCTCTATTCCGGCTGAAACGTCGATATATGCAATAAAAACAGAACATCTCCCCTTTTCAATATCTTACTCAGAATTTTAACGAGAAACAAATAGTTGATTGAAAATGAAGTATTTAAGGTTATTATCTAATCATTTATGTGTTTGCATAATTTTTATCGTATATATAATGAATTAATACCCATGGACTGAAAATTCACAAAAACGTGGAAAACGGCAAAATATTGCCTAATTCGATGATATTTTGTTTAAATCACATAAAGGAAAAAGGGATGATAAACGTCAAAATATTGCTAAATTCGATGATTTTTTCGTACGAAACAAAATGCAAGAAAACTTGCTTAAAATGCAATATTATGCGAAATTCTGAGATTTGAAGGCCAAATCACATATCGTGATACTACATGAAATAGTATCGAAATATTGGTAAAACTGAATATATTTACGTAATATCAAACTACATGAAAAACGTGAAAAAAGTCACTATTTAACCATATTTGAGGATTTTAACTTCAAATCATAGAGCGAGGTTTCGTATTATTTTGATCCAAGAAAAGACATATGACATGTTGTTTACAATACAAATGATAAAAATCAAAGTGTTTTCATTAGTATTAACTAAAATGTTCCTGATTTTCCGTTTATATTGCCGATGGAAGATGTAAACGAAAATCGCTCTATTCCGCCTGAAACGTCGATATATGCAATAAAAACAGAACTTCTACCCTTTTCAATATCTTACTCAGTATTTTAACGAGAAACAAATAGTTGATTGAAAATGAAGTATTTAAGGTTATTATCTAATCAATTATGTGTTTGCATCATTTTTATCGTATATATAATGAATTAATACCCATAGACTGAAAATTCACAAAAACGTGGAAAAACGGCAAAATATTGCCTAATTCGATGATATTTTGTTTAAATCAAATAAAGGAAAAGGGGGATGATAAACCTCAAAATATTGCTAAATTCGATGATTTTTCGTACGAAACAAAATGCAAGAAAACTTGCTTAAAATGCAATATTATGCGAAATTCTGAGATTGGAAGGCCAAATCACATATCGTGATACTACATGAAATAGTATCGAAATATTGGTAAAAATGAATATATTTACGTATTATCAAACTACATGAAAAACGTGAAAAAAGTCACTATTTAACCATATTTGAGGATTTTAACTTCAAATCATAGAGCGAGGTTTCGTATTATTTAGATCCAAGAAAAGACATATGACAATGTTGTTTCATATGAGTTTATGTTTCATTTGTTTCATTTGTCATATGTTTCATAAGACATATGACAAATGATAAAAATAAATGTGTTTTCATCAGAATTACCTAAAATGTTCCTGATTTTCCGTTTATATTACCGATGGAAGACGTACACGTAAAACCGCTCTATTCCGACTGAAACATCGATATATGCAATAAAAACAGAACTTCTCCCCTTTTCAAAATCTTACTCAGTATTTTAACGAGAAACAAATAGTTGATTGCAATGAAGTATTTAAGGTTATTATCTAATCAATTATGTGTTTGCATCATTTTTATCGTATATATATGAATAGAATTTAGAACCCATGGACTGAAAATTCACAAAAACGTGGAAAACGGCAAAATATTGCCTAATTCGATGATATTTTGTTTAAATCAAATAAAGGAAAAGGGGATGATAAACGACAAAATATTGCTAAATTCTATGATTTTTCATACGAAACAAAATGCAAGAAAACTTGCCTAAAATGCAATATTTTGCGAAATTCTGAGATTTGAAGGCCAAATCACATATCGTGATACTACATGAAATAGTATCGAAATATTGGTAAAAATGAATATATTTGCGTAATATCAAACTACATGATTAAAGTGAAGAATTCACTATTTTACCATATTTGAGGATTTTACCTTCAAATCATAGAGCGAGGTTTCGTATTATTTAGTTCCAAGAAAAGACATATGACAATGTTGTTTCCAATACAAATGATAAAAAACAATGTGTTTTCATTAGAAATAACTAAAATGTTCTTGATTTTCTGTTTATATTAACGATGGAAGATGTACACGTAAAACCGCTCTAATCCGGCTGAAACGTCGATATATGCAATAAAAACCGAACTTCTCCCCTTTTCAATATCTTACTCAGTATTTTCACGAGAAACAAATAGATGATTGAAAATGAAGTATTTATGGTTATTATCTAATCAATTATGTGTTTGCATCATTTTTATCGTATATATATATGAATTAATACCCATGGACTGAAAATTCACAAAATAGTGGAAAACGGCAAATTATTGCCTAATTCGATAATATTTTGTTTAAATCACATGAAGGAAAAGGGGATGATAAACGTCAAAATATTGCTAAATTCGATGATTTTTCGTACGAAACAAAATGCAAGAAAACTTGCTTAAAATGCAATATTATGCAAAATTCTGAGATTTGAAGGCCAAATCACATATCGTGATACTACATGAAATAGTATCGGAATATTGGTAAAAGTGAATATATTTGCGTAATATCAAACTACATGATTAACGTGAAAAATTCACTATTTTACCATATTTGAGGATTTTACCTTCAAATCATAGAGCGAGGTTTCGTATTATTTAGATCCAAGAAAAGACATATGACAATGTTGTTTCCAATACAAATGATAAAAATCAATGTGATTTCATTAGAATTAACTAAAATGTTCCTGATTTTCCGTTTATATTACCGATGGAAGATGTACACGAAAATCGCTCTATTCCGGCTGAAACGTCGATATATGCAATAAAAACAGAACTTCTCCCCTTTTCAATATCTTACTCAGTATTTTAACGAGAAACAAATAGTTGATTGAAAATGAAGTATTTAAGGTTATTATCTAATCAATTATGTGTTTGCATCATTTTTATCGTATATATAATGAATTAATACCCATAGACTGAAAATTCACAAAAACGTGGAAAAACGGCAAAATATTGCCTAATTCGATGACATTTTGTTTAAATCAATAAAGGAAAAGGGGATGATAAACGTCAAAATATTGATTTTTCGATGATTTTTCGTACGAAACAAAATGCAAGAAAACTTGCTTAAAATGCAATATTATGCGAAATTCTGAGATTGGAAGGCCAAATCACATATCGTGATACTACATGAAAAAGTATCGAAATATTGGTAAAAATGAATATATTTACGTATTATCAAACTACATGAAAAACGTGAAAAAAGTCACTATTTAACCATATTTGAGGACTTTAACTTCAAATCATAGAGCGAGGTTTCGTATTATTTAGATCCAAGAAAAGACATATGACAATGTTGTTTCCAATACAAATGATAAAAATAAATGTGTTTTCATTAGAATTAACTAAAATGTTCCTGATTTTCCGTTTATATTACCGATGGAAGATGTACACGAAAATCGCTCTATTCCGGCTGAAACGTCGATATATGCAATAAAAACAGAACATCTCCCCTTTTCAATATCTTACTCAGTATTTTAACGAGAAACAAATAGTTGATTGAAAATGAAGTATTTAAGGTTATTATCTAATCATTTATGTGTTTGCATAATTTTTATCGTATATATAATGAATTAATACCCATGGACTGAAAATTCACAAAAACGTGGAAAACGGCAAAATATTGCCTAATTCGATGATATTTTGTTTAAATCACATAAAGGAAAAAGGGATGATAAACGTCAAAATATTGCTAAATTCGATGATTTTTTCGTACGAAACAAAATGCAAGAAAACTTGCTTAAAATGCAATATTATGCAAAATTCTGAGATTTGAAGGCCAAATCACATATCGTGATACTACATGAAATAGTATCGAAATATTGGTAAAACTGAATATATTTACGTAATATCAAACTACATGAAAAACGTGAAAAAAGTCACTATTTAACCATATTTGAGGATTTTACCTTCAAATCATAGAGCGAGGTTTCGTATTATTTAGATCCAAGAAAAGACATATGACAATGTTGTTTCCAATACAAATGATAAAAATAAATGTGTTTTCATTAGAATTAACTAAAATGTTCCTGATTTTCCGTTTATATTACCGATGGAAGATGTACACGAAAATCGCTCTATTCCGGCTGAAACGTCGACATATGCAATAAAAACAGAACATCTCCCCTTTTCAATATCTTACTCAGTATTTTAACGAGAAACAAATAGTTGATTGAAAATGAAGTATTTAAGGTTATTATCTAATCATTTATGTGTTTGTATAATTTTTATCGTATATATAATGAATTAATACCCATGGACTGAAAATTCACAAAAACGTGGAAAACGGCAAAATATTGCCTAATTCGATGATATTTTGTTTAAATCACATAAAGGAAAAAGGGATGATAAACGTCAAAATATTGCTAAATTCGATGATTTTTTCGTACGAAACAAAATGCAAGAAAACTTGCTTAAAATGCAATATTATGCGAAATTCTGAGATTTGAAGGTCAAATCACATATCGTGATACTACATGAAATAGTATCGAAATATTGGTAAAGCTGAATATATTTACGTAATATCAAACTACATGAAAAACGTGAAAAAAGTCACTATTTAACCATATTTGAGGATTTTAACTTCAAATCATAGAGCGAGGTTTCGTATTATTTTGATCCAAGAAAAGACATATGACATGTTGTTTACAATACAAATGATAAAAATCAAAGTGTTTTCATTAGAATTAACTAAAATGTTCCTGATTTTCCGTTTATATTGCCGATGGAAGATGTACACGAAAATCGCTCTATTCCGACTGAAACGTCGATATATGCAATAAAAACAGAACTTCTCCCCTTTACAATATCTTACTCAGTATTTTAACGAGAAACAAATAGTTGATTGCAATGAAGTATTTAAGGTTATTATCTAATCAATTATGTGTTTGCATCATTTATATCGTATATATATGAATTAATACCCATGGACTGAAAATTCACAAAAACGTGGAAAACGGCAAAATATTGCCTAATTCGATGATATTTTGTTTAAATCAAATAAAGGAAAAGGGGATGATAAACGACAAAATATTGCTAAATTCGATGATTTTTCATACGAAACAAAATGCAAGAAAACTTGCCTAAAATGCAATATTTTGCGAAATTCTGAGATTTGAAGGCCAAATCACATATCGTGATACTACATGAAATAGTATCGAAATATTGGTAAAAATGAATATATTTGCGTAATATCAAACTACATGATTAAAGTGAAGAAGTTACTATTTTACCATATTTGAGGATTTTACCTTCAAATCATAGAGCGAGGTTTCGTATTATTTAGTTCCAAGAAAAGACATATGAGAATGTTGTTTCCAATACAAATGATAAAAATCAATGTGATTTCATTAGAATTAACTAAAATGTTCCTGATTTTCCGTTTATATTAACGATGGAAGATGTACACGTAAAACCGCTCTAATCCGGCTGAAACGTCGATATATGCAATAAAAACCGAACTTCTCCCCTTTTCAATATCTTACTCAGTATTTTAACGAGAAACAAATAGATGATTGAAAATGAAGTATTTAAGGTTATTATCTAATCAATTATGTGTTTGCATCATTTTTATCGTAAATATATATGAATTAATGCCCATGGACTGAAAATTCACAAAATAGTGGAAAACGGCAAATTATTGCCTAATTCGATAATATTTTGTTTAAATCACATGAAGGAAAAGGGGATGATAAACGTCAAAATATTGCTAAATTCGATGATTTTTTCGTACGAAACAAAATGCAAGAAAACTTGCTTAAAATGCAATATTATGCGAAAATCTGAGATTTGAAGGCCAAATCACATATCGTGATACTCCATGAAATAGTATCGAAATATTGGTAAAAATGAATATATTTACGTAATATCAAACTACATGAAAAACGTGAAAAAAGTCACTATTTAACCATATTTGAGGATTTTAACTTCAAATCATAAAGCGAGGTTTCGTATTATTTTGATCGAAGAAAAGACATATGACAATGTTGTTTCCAATACAAATGATAAAAATCAATATGTTTTCATTAAAATTAACTAAAAGGTTCCTGATTTTCCGTTTATATTACCGATGGAAGATGTACACGAAAATCGCTCTATTCCTGCTGAAACGTCGATATATGCAATAAAAACAGAACTTCTCCCCTTTTCAATATCTTACTCAGTATTTTAACGAGAAACAAATAGTTGATTGAAAATGAAGTATTTAAGGTTATTATCTAATCAATTATGTGTTTGCAACATTTTTATCGTATATATAATGAATTAATACCCATAGACTGAAAATTCACAAAAACGTGGAAAAACGGCAAAATATTGCCTAATTCGATGACATTTTGTTTAAATCAAATAAAGGAAAGGGGGATGATAAACGTCAAAATATTGATTTTTCGATGATTTTTCGTACGAAACAAAATGCAAGAAAACTCACTTAAAATGCAATATTATGCGAAATTCTGAGATTGGAAGGCCAAATCACATATCGTGATACTACATGAAATAGTATCGAAATATTGGTAAAAATGAATATATTTACGTATTATTAAACTACATGAAAAACGTGAAAAAAGTCACTATTTAACCATATTTGAGGATTTTAACTTCAAATCATAGGGCGAGGTTTCGTATTATTTAGATCCAAGAAAAGACATATGACAATGTTGTTTCCAATACAAATGATAAAAATAAATGTGTTTTCAATAGAATTAACTAAAATGTTCCTGATTTTCCGTTTATATTACCGATGGAAGATGTACACGAAAATCGCTCTATTCCGGCTGAAACGTCGATATATGCAATAAAAACAGAACATCTCCCCTTTTCAATATCTTACTCAGTATTTTAACGAGAAACAAATAGTTGATTGAAAATGAAGTATTTAAGGTTATTATCTAATCAATTATGTGTTTGCATCATTTTTATCGTATATATAATGAATTAATACCCATAGACTGAAAATTCACAAAAACGTGGAAAAACGGCAAAATATTGCCTAATTCGATGATATTTTGTTTAAATCAAATAAAGGAAAAGGGGGATGATAAACCTCAAAATATTGCTAAATTCGATGATTTTTCGTACGAAACAAAATGCAAGAAAACTTGCTTAAAATGCAATATTATGCGAAATTCTGAGATTGGAAGGCCAAATCACATATCGTGATACTACATGAAATAGTATCAAAATATTGGTAAAAATGAATATATTTACGGAATATCAAACTACATGAAAAACGTGAAAAAAGTCACTATTTAACCATATTTGAGGATTTTAACTTCATATCATAGAGCGAGGTTTCGTATTATTTAGATCCAAGAAAAGACATATGTCAATGTTGTTTCATATGACTTTATGTTTCATTTGTTTTATTTGTCATATGTTTCATAAGACATATGACAAATGATAAAAATAAATGTGTTTTCATTAGAATTAACTAAAATGTTCCTGATTTTCCGTTTATATTACCGATGGAAGACGTACATGTAAAACCGCTCTATACCGACTGAAACATCGATATATGCAATAAAAACAGAACTTCTCCCCTTTTCAATATCTTACTCAGTATTTTAACGAGACACAAATAGTTGATTGCAATGAAGTATTTAAGGTTATTATCTAATCAATTATGTGTTTGCATCATTTATATCGTATATATATGAATTAATACCCATGGACTGAAAATTCACAAAAACGTGGAAAACGGCAAAATATTGCCTAATTCGATGATATTTTGTTTAAATCAAATAAAGGAAAAGGGGATGATAAACGACAAAATATTGCTAAATTCGATGATTTTTCATACGAAACAAAATGCAAGAAAACTTGCCTAAAATGCCATATTTTGCGAAATTCTGAGATTTGAAGGCCAAATCACATATCGTGATACTACATGAAATAGTATCGAAATATTGGTAAAAATGAATATATTTGCGTAATATCAAACTACATGATTAAAGTGAAGAAGTTACTATTTTACCATATTTGAGGATTTTACCTTCAAATCATAGAGCGAGGTTTCGTATTATTTAGTTCCAAGAAAAGACATATGACAATGTTGTTTCCAATACAAATGATAAAAATCAATGTGATTTCATTAGAATTAACTAAAATGTTCCTGATTTTCCGTTTATATTAACGATGGAAGATGTACACGTAAAACCGCTCTAATCCGGCTGAAACGTCGATATATGCAATAAAAACCGAACTTCTCCCCATTTCAATATCTTACTCAGTATTTTAACGAGAAACAAATAGATGATTGAAAATGAAGTATTTAAGGTTATTATCTAATCAATTATGTGTTTGCATCATTTTTATCGTATATATATATGAATTAATGCCCATGGACTGAAAATTCACAAAATAGTGGAAAACGGCAAATTATTGCCTAATTCGATAATATTTTGTTTAAATCACATGAAGGAAAAGGGGATGATAAACGTCAAAATATTGCTAAATTCGATGATTTTTCGTACGAAACAAAATGCAAGAAAACTTGCTTAAAATGCAATATTATGCGAAATTCTGAGATTTGAAGGCCAAATCACATATCGTGATACTACATGAAATAGTATCGAAATATTGGTAAAAATGAATATATTTACGTAATATCAAACTACATGAAAAACGTGAAAAAAGTCACTATTTAACCATATTTGAGGATTTTAACTTCAAATCATAAAGCGAGGTTTCGTATTATTTTGATCGAAGAAAAGACATATGACAATGTTGTTTCCAATACAAATGATAAAAATCAATGTGTTTTCATTAGAATTAACTAAAATGTTCCTGATTTTCCGTTTATATTACCGATGGAAGATGTACACGAAAATCGCTCAATTCCGCCTGAAACGTCGATATATGCAATAAAAACAGAACTTCTCCCCTTTTCAATATCTTACTCAGTATTTTAACGAGAAACAAATAGTTGATTGAAAATGAAGTATTTAAGGTTATTATCTAATGAATTATGTGTTTGCAACATTTTTATCGTATATATAATGAATTAATACCCATAGACTGAAAATTCACAAAAACGTGGAAAAACGGCAAAATAATGCCTAATTCGATGACATTTTGTTTAAATCAAATAAAGGAAAAGGGGATGATAAACGTCAAAATATTGATTTTTCGATGATTTTTCGTACGAAACAAAATGCAAGAAAACTCTCTTAAAATGCAATATTATGCGAAATTCTGAGATTGGAAGGCCAAATCACATATCGTGATACTACATGAAATAGTATCGAAATATTGGTAAAAATGAATATATTTACGTATTATCAAACTACATGAAAAACGTGAAAAAAGTCACTATTAAACCATATTTGAGGATTTTAACTTCAAATCATAGAGCGAGGTTTCGTATTATTTAGATCCAAGAAAAGACATATGACAATGTTGTTTCCAATACAAATGATAAAAATAAATGTGTTTTCAATAGAATTAACTAAAATGTTCCTGATTTTCCGTTTATATTACCGATGGAAGATGTACACGAAAATCGCTCTATTCCGGCTGAAACGTCGATATATGCAATAAAAACAGAACATCTCCCCTTTTCAATATCTTACTCAGTATTTTAACGAGAAACAAATAGTTGATTGAAAATGAAGTATTTAAGGTTATTATCTAATCAATTATGTGTTTGCATCATTTTTATCGTATATATAATGAATTAATACCCATAGACTGAAAATTCACAAAAACGTGGAAAAACGGCAAAATATTGCCTAATTCGATGATATTTTGTTTAAATCAAATAAAGGAAAAGGGGGATGATGAACCTCAAAATATTGCTAAATTCGATGATTTTTCGTACGAAACAAAATGCAAGAAAACTTGCTTAAAATGCAATATTATGCGAAATTCTGAGATTTCAAGGCTAAATTACATATCATGATACTACATGAAATAGTATCGAAATATTGGTAAAAATGAATATATTTACGTATTATCAAACTACATAAAAAACGTGAAAAAAGTCACTATTTAACCATATTTGAGGATTTTAACTTCAAATCATAGAGCGAGGTTTCGTATTATTTAGATCCAAGAAAAGACATATGACAATGTTGTTTCATATGACTTTATGTTTCATTTGTTTCATTTGTCATATGTTTCATAAGACATATGACAAATGATAAAAATAAATGTGTTTTCATTAGAATTAACTAAAATGTTCCTAATTTTCCGTTTATATTACCGATGGAAGACGTACACGTAAAACCGCTCTATTCCGACTGAAACATCGATATATGCAATAAAAACAGAACTTCTCCCCTTTTCAATATCTTACTCAGTATTTTAACGAGAAACAAATAGTCGATTGAAAATGAAGTATTTAAGGTTATTATCTAATCATTTATGTGTTTGCATAATTTTTATCGTATATATAATGAATTAATACCCATGGACTGAAAATTCACCAAAACGTGGAAAACGGCAAAATATTGCCTAATTCGATGATATTTTGTTTAAATCACATAAAGGAAAAAGGGATGATAAACGTCAAAATATTGCTAAATTCGATGATTTTTTCGTACGAAACAAAATGCAAGAAAACTTGCTTAAAATGCAATATTATGCGAAATTCTGAGATTTGAAGGCCAAATCACATATCGTGATACTACATGAAATAGTATCGAAATATTGGTAAAACTGAATATATTTACGTAATATCAAACTACATGAAAAACGTGAAAAAGTCACTATTTAACCATATTTGAGGATTTTACATTCAAATCATAGAGCGAGGTTTCGTATTATTTAGATCCAAGAAAAGACATATGACAATGTTGTTTCCAATACAAATGATAAAAATAAATGTGTTTTCATTAGAATTAACTAAAATGTTCCTGATTTTCCGTTTATATTACCGATGGAAGATGTACACGAAAATCGCTCTATTCCGGCTGAAACGTCGATATATGCAATAAAAACAGAACATCTCCCCTTTTCAATATCTTACTCAGTATTTTAACGAGAAACAAATAGTTGATTGAAAATGAAGTATTTAAGGTTATTATCTAATCATTTATGTGTTTGCATAATTTTTATCGTATATATAATGAATTAATACCCATGGACTGAAAATTCACAAAAACGTGGAAAACGGCAAAATATTGCCTAATTCGATGATATTTTGTTTAAATCACATAAAGGAAAAAGGGATGATAAACGTCAAAATATTGCTAAATTCGATGATTTTTTCGTACGAAACAAAATGCAAGAAAACTTGCTTAAAATGCAATATTATGCGAAATTCTGAGATTTGAAGGCCAAATCACATATCGTGATACTACATGAAATAGTATCGAAATATTGGTAAAACTGAATATATTTACGTAATATCAAACTACATGAAAAACGTGAAAAAAGTCACTATTTAACCATATTTGAGGATTTTAACTTCAAATCATAGAGCGAGGTTTCGTATTATTTTGATCCAAGAAAAGACATATGACATCTTGTTTACAATACAAATGATAAAAATCAAAGTGTTTTCATTAGAATTAACTAAAATGTTCCTGATTTTCCGTTTATATTGCCGATGGAAGATGTACACGAAAATCGCTCTATTCCGACTGAAACGTCGATATATGCAATAAAAACAGAACATCTCCCCTTTTCAATATCTTACTCAGTATTTTAACGAGAAACAAATAGTTGATTGAAAATGAAGTATTTAAGGTTATTATCTAATCATTTATGTGTTTGCATCATTTTTATCGTATATATAATGAATTAATACCCATAGACTGAAAATTCACAAAAACGTGGAAAAACGGCAAAATATTGCCTAATTCGATGATATTTTGTTTAAATCAAATAAAGGAAAAGGGGGATGATAAACCTCAAAATATTGCTAAATTCGATGATTTTTCGTACGAAACAAAATGCAAGAAAACTTGCTTAAAATGCAATATTATGCGAAATTCTGAGATTGGAAGGCCAAATCACATATCGTGATACTACATGAAATAGTATCGAAATATTGGTAAAAATGAATATATTTACGTATTATCAAACTACATGAAAAACGTGAAAAAAGTCACTATTTAACCATATTTGTGGATTTTAACTTCATATCATAGAGCGAGGTTTCGTATTATTTAGATCCAAGAAAAGACATATGACAATGTTGTTTCATATGACTTTATGTTTCATTTGTTTCATTTGTCATATGTTTCATAAGACATATGACAAATGATAAAAATAAATGTGTTTTCATTAGAATTAACTAAAATGTTCCTGATTTTCCGTTTATATTACCGATGGAAGACGTACACGTAAAACCGCTCTATTCCAACTGAAACATCGATATATGCAATAAAAACAGAACTTCTCCCCTTTTCAATATCTTACTCAGTATTTTAACGAGAAACAAATAGTTGATTGCAATGAAGTATTTAAGGTTATTATCTAATCAATTATGTGTTTGCATCATTTATATCGTATATATATGAATTAATACCCATGGACTGAAAATTCACAAAAACGTGGAAAACGGCAAAATATTGCCTAATTCGATGATATTTTGTTTAAATCAAATAAAAGAAAAGGGGATGATAAACGACAAAATATTGCTAAATTCGATGATTTTTCATACGAAACAAAATGCAAGAAAACTTGCCTAAAATGCAATATTTTGCGAAATTCTGAGATTTGAAGGCCAAATCACATATCGTGATACTACATGAAATAGTATCGAAATATTGGTAAAAATGAATATATTTGCGTAATATCAAACTACATGATTAAAGTGAAGAAGTTACTATTTTACCATATTTGAGGATTTTACCTTCAAATCATAGAGCGAGGTTTCCTATTATTTAGTTCCAAGAAAAGACATATGACAATGTTGTTTCCAATACAAATGATAAAAATCAATGTGATTTCATTAGAATTGACTAAAATGTTCCTGATTTTCCGTTTATATTAACGATGGAAGATGTACACGTAAAACCGCTCTAATCCGGCTGAAAAGTCGATATATGCAATAAAAACCGAACTTCTCCCCTTTTCAATATCTTACTCAGTATTTTAACGAGAAACAAATAGATGATTGAAAATGAAGTATTTAAGGTTATTATCTAATCAATTATGTGTTTGCATCATTTTTATCGTATATATATATGAATTAATGCCCATGGACTGAAAATTCACAAAATAGTGGAAAACGGCAAATTATTGCCTAATTCGATAATATTTTGTTTAAATCACATGAAGGAAAAGGGGATGATAAACGTCAAAATATTGCTAAATTCGATGATTTTTCGTACGAAACAAAATGCAAGAAAACTTGCTTAAAATGCAATATTATGCGAAATTCTGAGATTTGAAGGCCAAATCACATATCGTGATACTACATGAAATAGTATCGAAATATTGGTAAAAATGAATATATTTACGTAATATCAAACTACATGAAAAACGTGAAAAAAGTCACTATTTAACCATATTTGAGGATTTTAACTTCAAATCATAAAGCGAGGTTTCGTATTATTTTGATCGAAGAAAAGACATATGACAATGTTGTTTCCAATACAAATGATAAAAATCAATATGTTTTCATTAAAATTAACTAAAATGTTCCTGATTTTCCGTTTATATTACCGATGGAAGATGTACACGAAAATCGCTCTATTCCGGCTGAAACGTCGATATATGCAATAAAAACAGAACTTCTCCCCTATTCAATATCTTACTCGGTATTTTAACGAGAAACAAATAGTTGATTGAAAATGAAGTATTTAAGGTTATTATCTAATCAATTATGTGTTTGCATCATTTTTATCGTATATATAATGAATTAATACCCATAGACTGAAAATTCACAAAAACGTGGAAAAACGGCAAAATATTGCCTAATTCGATGATATTTTGTTTAAATCAAATAAAGGAAAAGGGGGATGATAAACCTCAAAATATTGCTAAATTCGATGATTTTTCGTACGAAACAAAATGCAAGAAAACTTGCTTAAAATGCAATATTATGCGAAATTCTGAGATTGGAAGGCCAAATCACATATCGTGATACTACATGAAATAGTATCAAAATATTGGTAAAAATGAATATATTTACGGAATATCAAACTACATGAAAAACGTGAAAAAAGTCACTATTTAACCATATTTGAGGATTTTAACTTCATATCATAGAGCGAGGTTTCGTATTATTTAGATCCAAGAAAAGACATATGTCAATGTTGTTTCATATGACTTTATGTTTCATTTGTTTTATTTGTCATATGTTTCATAAGACATATGACAAATGATAAAAATAAATGTGTTTTCATTAGAATTAACTAAAATGTTCCTGATTTTCCGTTTATATTACCGATGGAAGACGTACACGTAAAACCGCTCTATACCGACTGAAACATCGATATATGCAATAAAAACAGAACTTCTCCCCTTTTCAATATCTTACTCAGTATTTTAACGAGACACAAATAGTTGATTGCAATGAAGTATTTAAGGTTATTATCTAATCAATTATGTGTTTGCATCATTTATATCGTATATATATGAATTAATACCCATGGACTGAAAATTCACAAAAACGTGGAAAACGGCAAAATATTGCCTAATTCGATGATATTTTGTTTAAATCAAATAAAGGAAAAGGGGATGATAAACGACAAAATATTGCTAAATTCGATGATTTTTCATACGAAACAAAATGCAAGAAAACTTGCCTAAAATGCCATATTTTGCGAAATTCTGAGATTTGAAGGCCAAATCACATATCGTGATACTACATGAAATAGTATCGAAATATTGGTAAAAATGAATATATTTGCGTAATATCAAACTACATGATTAAAGTGAAGAAGTTACTATTTTACCATATTTGAGGATTTTACCTTCAAATCATAGAGCGAGGTTTCGTATTATTTAGTTCCAAGAAAAGACATATGACAATGTTGTTTCCAATACAAATGATAAAAATCAATGTGATTTCATTAGAATTAACTAAAATGTTCCTGATTTTCCGTTTATATTAACGATGGAAGATGTACACGTAAAACCGCTCTAATCCGGCTGAAACGTCGATATATGCAATAAAAACCGAACTTCTTCCCATTTCAATATCTTACTCAGTATTTTAACGAGAAACAAATAGATGATTGAAAATGAAGTATTTAAGGTTATTATCTAATCAATTATGTGTTTGCATCATTTTTATCGTATATATATATATGAATTAATGCCCATGGACTGAAAATTCACAAAATAGTGGAAAACGGCAAATTATTGCCTAATTCGATAATATTTTGTTTAAATCACATGAAGGAAAAGGGGATGATAAACGTCAAAATATTGCTAAATTCGATGATTTTTCGTACGAAACAAAATGCAAGAAAACTTGCTTAAAATGCAATATTATGCGAAATTCTGAGATTTGAAGGCCAAATCACATATCGTGATACTACATGAAATAGTATCGAAATATTGGTAAAAATGAATATATTTACGTAATATCAAACTACATGAAAAACGTGAAAAAAGTCACTATTTAACCATATTTGAGGATTTTAACTTCAAATCATAAAGCGAGGTTTCGTATTATTTTGATCGAAGAAAAGACATATGACAATGTTGTTTCCAATACAAATGATAAAAATCAATGTGTTTTCATTAGAATTAACTAAAATGTTCCTGATTTTCCGTTTATATTACCGATGGAAGATGTACACGAAAATCGCTCAATTCCGCCTGAAACGTCGATATATGCAATAAAAACAGAACTTCTCCCCTTTTCAATATCTTACTCAGTATTTTAACGAGAAACAAATAGTTGATTGAAAATGAAGTATTTAAGGTTATTATCTAATGAATTATGTGTTTGCAACATTTTTATCGTATATATAATGAATTAATACCCATAGACTGAAAATTCACAAAAACGTGGAAAAACGGCAAAATAATGCCTAATTCGATGACATTTTGTTTAAATCAAATAAAGGAAAAGGGGATGATAAACGTCAAAATATTGATTTTTCGATGATTTTTCGTACGAAACAAAATGCAAGAAAACTCTCTTAAAATGCAATATTATGCGAAATTCTGAGATTGGAAGGCCAAATCACATATCGTGATACTACATGAAATAGTATCGAAATATTGGTAAAAATGAATATATTTACGTATTATCAAACTACATGAAAAACGTGAAAAAAGTCACTATTTAACCATATTTGAGGATTTTAACTTCAAATCATAGAGCGAGGTTTCGTATTATTTAGATCCAAGAAAAGACATATGACAATGTTGTTTCCAATACAAATGATAAAAATAAATGTGTTTTCAATAGAATTAACTAAAATGTTCCTGATTTTCCGTTTATATTACCGATGGAAGATGTACACGAAAATCGCTCTATTCCGGCTGAAACGTCGATATATGCAATAAAAACAGAACATCTCCCCTTTTCAATATCTTACTCAGTATTTTAACGAGAAACAAATAGTTGATTGAAAATGAAGTATTTAAGGTTATTATCTAATCAATTATGTGTTTGCATCATTTTTATCGTATATATAATGAATTAATACCCATAGACTGAAAATTCACAAAAACGTGGAAAAACGGCAAAATATTGCCTAATTCGATGATATTTTGTTTAAATCAAATAAAGGAAAAGGGGGATGATGAACCTCAAAATATTGCTAAATTCGATGATTTTTCGTACGAAACAAAATGCAAGAAAACTTGCTTAAAATGCAATATTATGCGAAATTCTGAGATTTCAAGGCTAAATTACATATCATGATACTACATGAAATAGTATCGAAATATTGGTAAAAATGAATATATTTACGTATTATCAAACTACATAAAAAACGTGAAAAAAGTCACTATTTAACCATATTTGAGGATTTTAACTTCAAATCATAGAGCGAGGTTTCGTATTATTTAGATCCAAGAAAAGACATATGACAATGTTGTTTCATATGACTTTATGTTTCATTTGTTTCATTTGTCATATGTTTCATAAGACATATGACAAATGATAAAAATAAATGTGTTTTCATTAGAATTAACTAAAATGTTCCTAATTTTCCGTTTATATTACCGATGGAAGACGTACACGTAAAACCGCTCTATTCCGACTGAAACATCGATATATGCAATAAAAACAGAACTTCTCCCCTTTTCAATATCTTACTCAGTATTTTAACGAGAAACAAATAGTCGATTGAAAATGAAGTATTTAAGGTTATTATCTAATCATTTATGTGTTTGCATAATTTTTATCGTATATATAATGAATTAATACCCATGGACTGAAAATTCACCAAAACGTGGAAAACGGCAAAATATTGCCTAATTCGATGATATTTTGTTTAAATCACATAAAGGAAAAAGGGATGATAAACGTCAAAATATTGCTAAATTCGATGATTTTTTCGTACGAAACAAAATGCAAGAAAACTTGCTTAAAATGCAATATTATGCGAAATTCTGAGATTTGAAGGCCAAATCACATATCGTGATACTACATGAAATAGTATCGAAATATTGGTAAAACTGAATATATTTACGTAATATCAAACTACATGAAAAACGTGAAAAAAGTCACTATTTAACCATATTTGAGGATTTTACATTCAAATCATAGAGCGAGGTTTCGTATTATTTAGATCCAAGAAAAGACATATGACAATGTTGTTTCCAATACAAATGATAAAAATAAATGTGTTTTCATTAGAATTAACTAAAATGTTCCTGATTTTCCGTTTATATTACCGATGGAAGATGTACACGAAAATCGCTCTATTCCGGCTGAAACGTCGATATATGCAATAAAAACAGAACATCTCCCCTTTTCAATATCTTACTCAGTATTTTAACGAGAAACAAATAGTTGATTGAAAATGAAGTATTTAAGGTTATTATCTAATCATTTATGTGTTTGCATAATTTTTATCGTATATATAATGAATTAATACCCATGGACTGAAAATTCACAAAAACGTGGAAAACGGCAAAATATTGCCTAATTCGATGATATTTTGTTTAAATCACATAAAGGAAAAAGGGATGATAAACGTCAAAATATTGCTAAATTCGATGATTTTTTCGTACGAAACAAAATGCAAGAAAACTTGCTTAAAATGCAATATTATGCGAAATTCTGAGATTTGAAGGCCAAATCACATATCGTGATACTACATGAAATAGTATCGAAATATTGGTAAAACTGAATATATTTACGTAATATCAAACTACATGAAAAACGTGAAAAAAGTCACTATTTAACCATATTTGAGGATTTTAACTTCAAATCATAGAGCGAGGTTTCGTATTATTTTGATCCAAGAAAAGACATATGACATCTTGTTTACAATACAAATGATAAAAATCAAAGTGTTTTCATTAGAATTAACTAAAATGTTCCTGATTTTCCGTTTATATTGCCGATGGAAGATGTACACGAAAATCGCTCTATTCCGACTGAAACGTCGATATATGCAATAAAAACAGAACTTCTCCCCTTTTCAATATCTTACTCAGTATTTTAACGAGAAACAAATAGTTGATTGAAAATGAAGTATTTAAGGTTATTATCTAATCAATTATGTGTTTGCATCATTTTTATCGTATATATAATGAATTAATACCCATAGACTGAAAATTCACAAAAACGTGGAAAAACGGCAAAATATTGCCTAATTCGATGATATTTTGTTTAAATCAAATAAAGGAAATGGGGGATGATAAACCTCAAAATATTGCTAAATTCGATGATTTTTCGTACGAAACAAAATGCAAGAAAACTTGCTTAAAATGCAATATTATGCGAAATTCTGAGATTGGAAGGCCAAATCACATATCGTGATACTACATGAAATAGTATCGAAATATTGGTAAAAATGAATATATTTACGTATTATCAAACTACATGAAAAACGTGAAAAAAGTCACTATTTAACCATATTTGTGGATTTTAACTTCATATCATAGAGCGAGGTTTCGTATTATTTAGATCCAAGAAAAGACATATGACAATGTTGTTTCATATGACTTTATGTTTCATTTGTTTCATTTGTCATATGTTTCATAAGACATATGACAAATGATAAAAATAAATGTGTTTTCATTAGAATTAACTAAAATGTTCCTGATTTTCCGTTTATATTACCGATGGAAGACGTACACGTAAAACCGCTCTATTCCAACTGAAACATCGATATATGCAATAAAAACAGAACTTCTCCCCTTTTCAATATCTTACTCAGTATTTTAACGAGAAACAAATAGTTGATTGCAATGAAGTATTTAAGGTTATTATCTAATCAATTATGTGTTTGCATCATTTATATCGTATATATATGAATTAATACCCATGGACTGAAAATTCACAAAAACGTGGAAAACGGCAAAATATTGCCTAATTCGATGATATTTTGTTTAAATCAAATAAAAGAAAAGGGGATGATAAACGACAAAATATTGCTAAATTCGATGATTTTTCATACGAAACAAAATGCAAGAAAACTTGCCTAAAATGCAATATTTTGCGAAATTCTGAGATTTGAAGGCCAAATCACATATCGTGATACTACATGAAATAGTATCGAAATATTGGTAAAAATGAATATATTTGCGTAATATCAAACTACATGATTAAAGTGAAGAAGTTACTATTTTACCATATTTGAGGATTTTACCTTCAAATCATAGAGCGAGGTTTCCTATTATTTAGTTCCAAGAAAAGACATATGACAATGTTGTTTCCAATACAAATGATAAAAATCAATGTGATTTCATTAGAATTGACTAAAATGTTCCTGATTTTCCGTTTATATTAACGATGGAAGATGTACACGTAAAACCGCTCTAATCCGGCTGAAAAGTCGATATATGCAATAAAAACCGAACTTCTCCCCTTTTCAATATCTTACTCAGTATTTTAACGAGAAACAAATAGATGATTGAAAATGAAGTATTTAAGGTTATTATCTAATCAATTATGTGTTTGCATCATTTTTATCGTATATATATATGAATTAATGCCCATGGACTGAAAATTCACAAAATAGTGGAAAACGGCAAATTATTGCCTAATTCGATAATATTTTGTTTAAATCACATGAAGGAAAAGGGGATGATAAACGTCAAAATATTGCTAAATTCGATGATTTTTCGTACGAAACAAAATGCAAGAAAACTTGCTTAAAATGCAATATTATGCGAAATTCTGAGATTTGAAGGCCAAATCACATATCGTGATACTACATGAAATAGTATCGAAATATTGGTAAAAATGAATATATTTACGTAATATCAAACTACATGAAAAACGTGAAAAAAGTCACTATTTAACCATATTTGAGGATTTTAACTTCAAATCATAAAGCGAGGTTTCGTATTATTTTGATCGAAGAAAAGACATATGACAATGTTGTTTCCAATACAAATGATAAAAATCAATATGTTTTCATTAAAATTAACTAAAATGTTCCTGATTTTCCGTTTATATTACCGATGGAAGATGTACACGAAAATCGCTCTATTCCGGCTGAAACGTCGATATATGCAATAAAAACAGAACTTCTCCCCTATTCAATATCTTACTCGGTATTTTAACGAGAAACAAATAGTTGATTGAAAATGAAGTATTTAAGGTTATTATCTAATCAATTATGTGTTTGCAACATTTTTATCGTATATATAATGAATTAATACCCATAGACTGAAAATTCACAAAAACGTGGAAAAACGGCAAAATATTGCCTAATTCGATGACATTTTGTTTAAATCAAATAAAGGAAAAGGGGATGATAAACGTCAAAATATTGATTTTTCGATGATTTTTCGTACGAAACAAAATGCAAGAAAATCTTAAAATGCAATATTATGCGAAATTCTGAGATTGGAAGGCCTAATCACATATCGTGATACTACATGAAATAGTATCGAAATATTGGTAAAAATGAATATATTTACGTAATATCAAACTACATGAAAAACGTGAAAAAAGTCACTATTTAACCATATTTGAGGATTTTAACTTCAAATCATAGAGCGAGGTTTCGTATTATTTTGATCCAAGAAAAGACATATGACATGTTGTTTACAATACAAATGATAAAAATCAAAGTGTTTTCATTAGAATTAACTAAAATGTTCCTGATTTTCCGTTTATATTGCCGATGGAAGATGTACACGAAAATCGCTCTATTCCGACTGAAACGTCGATATATGCAATAAAAACAGAACTTCTCCCCTTTTCAATATCTTACTCAGTATTTTAACGAGAAACAAATAGTTGATTGAAAATGAAGTATTTAAGGTTATTATCTAATCAATTATGTGTTTGCATCATTTTTATCGTATATATAATGAATTAATACCCATAGACTGAAAATTCACAAAAACGTGGAAAAACGGCAAAATATTGCCTAATTCGATGATATTTTGTTTAAATCAAATAAAGGAAAAGGGGGATGATAAACCTCAAAATATTGCTAAATTCGATGATTTTTCGTACGAAACAAAATGCAAGAAAACTTGCTTAAAATGCAATATTATGCGAAATTCTGAGATTGGAAGGCCAAATCACATATCGTGATACTACATGAAATAGTATCGAAATATTGGTAAAAATGAATATATTTACGTATTATCAAACTACATGAAAAACGTGAAAAAAGTCACTATTTAACCATATTTGAGGATTTTAACTTCATATCATAGAGCGAGGTTTCGTATTATTTAGATCCAAGAAAAGACATATGACAATGTTGTTTCATATGACTTTATGTTTCATTTGTTTCATTTGTCATATGTTTCATAAGACATATGACAAATGATAAAAATAAATGTGTTTTCATTAGAATTAACTAAAATGTTCCTGATTTTCCGTTTATATTACCGATGGAAGACGTACACGTAAAACCGCTCTATTCCGACTGAAACATCGATATATGCAATAAAAACAGAACTTCTCCCCTTTTCAATATCTTACTCAGTATTTTAACGAGAAACAAATAGTTGATTGCAATGAAGTATTTAAGGTTATTATCTAATCAATTATGTGTTTGCATCATTTATATCGTATATATATGAATTAATACCCATGGACTGAAAATTCACAAAAACGTGGAAAACGGCAAAATATTGCCTAATTCGATGATATTTTGTTTAAATCAAATAAAAGAAAAGGGGATGATAAACGACAAAATATTGCTAAATTCGATGATTTTTCATACGAAACAAAATGCAAGAAAACTTGCCTAAAATGCAATATTTTGCGAAATTCTGAGATTTGAAGGCCAAATCACATATCGTGATACTACATGAAATAGTATCGAAATATTGGTAAAAATGAATATATTTGCGTAATATCAAACTACATGATTAAAGTGAAGAAGTTACTATTTTACCATATTTGAGGATTTTACCTTCAAATCATAGAGCGAGGTTTCCTATTATTTAGTTCCAAGAAAAGACATATGACAATGTTGTTTCCAATACAAATGATAAAAATCAATGTGATTTCATTAGAATTGACTAAAATGTTCCTGATTTTCCGTTTATATTAACGATGGAAGATGTACACGTAAAACCGCTCTAATCCGGCTGAAACGTCGATATATGCAATAAAAACCGAACTTCTCCCCTTTTCAATATCTTACTCAGTATTTTAACGAGAAACAAATAGATGATTGAAAATGAAGTATTTAAGGTTATTATCTAATCAATTATGTGTTTGCATCATTTTTATCGTATATATATATGAATTAATGCCCATGGACTGAAAATTCACAAAATAGTGGAAAACGGCAAATTATTGCCTAATTCGATAATATTTTGTTTAAATCACATGAAGGAAAAGGGGATGATAAACGTCAAAATATTGCTAAATTCGATGATTTTTCGTACGAAACAAAATGCAAGAAAACTTGCTTAAAATGCAATATTATGCGAAATTCTGAGATTTGAAGGCCAAATCACATATCGTGATACTACATGAAATAGTATCGAAATATTGGTAAAAATGAATATATTTACGTAATATCAAACTACATGAAAAACGTGAAAAAAGTCACTATTTAACCATATTTGAGGATTTTAACTTCAAATCATAAAGCGAGGTTTCGTATTATTTTGATCGAAGAAAAGACATATGACAATGTTGTTTCCAATACAAATGATAAAAATCAATATGTTTTCATTAAAATTAACTAAAATGTTCCTGATTTTCCGTTTATATTACCGATGGAAGATGTACACGAAAATCGCTCTATTCCGGCTGAAACGTCGATATATGCAATAAAAACAGAACTTCTCCCCTATTCAATATCTTACTCGGTATTTTAACGAGAAACAAATAGTTGATTGAAAATGAAGTATTTAAGGTTATTATCTAATCAATTATGTGTTTGCAACATTTTTATCGTATATATAATGAATTAATACCCATAGACTGAAAATTCACAAAAACGTGGAAAAACGGCAAAATATTGCCTAATTCGATGACATTTTGTTTAAATCAAATAAAGGAAAAGGGGATGATAAACGTCAAAATATTGATTTTTCGATGATTTTTCGTACGAAACAAAATGCAAGAAAACTCTCTTAAAATGCAATATTATGCGAAATTCTGAGATTGGAAGGCCTAATCACATATCGTGATACTACATGAAATAGTATCGAAATATTGGTAAAAATGAATATATTTACGTATTATCAAACTACATGAAAAACGTGAAAAAAGTCACTATTTAACCATATTTGAGGATTTTAACTTCAAATCATAGAGCGAGGTTTCGTATTATTTTGATCCAAGAAAAGACATATGACATGTTGTTTACAATACAAATGATAAAAATCAAAGTGTTTTCATTAGAATTAACTAAAATGTTCCTGATTTTCCGTTTATATTGCCGATGGAAGATGTACACGAAAATCGCTCTATTCCGACTGAAACGTCGATATATGCAATAAAAACAGAACTTCTCCCCTTTTCAATATCTTACTCAGTATTTTAACGAGAAACAAATAGTTGATTGAAAATGAAGTATTTAAGGTTATTATCTAATCAATTATGTGTTTGCATCATTTTTATCGTATATATAATGAATTAATACCCATAGACTGAAAATTCACAAAAACGTGGAAAAACGGCAAAATATTGCCTAATTCGATGATATTTTGTTTAAATCAAATAAAGGAAAAGGGGGATGATAAACCTCAAAATATTGCTAAATTCGATGATTTTTCGTACGAAACAAAATGCAAGAAAACTTGCTTAAAATGCAATATTATGCGAAATTCTGAGATTGGAAGGCCAAATCACATATCGTGATACTACATGAAATAGTATCGAAATATTGGTAAAAATGAATATATTTACGTATTATCAAACTACATGAAAAACGTGAAAAAAGTCACTATTTAACCATATTTGAGGATTTTAACTTCATATCATAGAGCGAGGTTTCGTATTATTTAGATCCAAGAAAAGACATATGACAATGTTGTTTCATATGACTTTATGTTTCATTTGTTTCATTTGTCATATGTTTCATAAGACATATGACAAATGATAAAAATAAATGTGTTTTCATTAGAATTAACTAAAATGTTCCTGATTTTCCGTTTATATTACCGATGGAAGACGTACACGTAAAACCGCTCTATTCCGACTGAAACATCGATATATGCAATAAAAACAGAACTTCTCCCCTTTTCAATATCTTACTCAGTATTTTAACGAGAAACAAATAGTTGATTGCAATGAAGTATTTAAGGTTATTATCTAATCAATTATGTGTTTGCATCATTTATATCGTATATATATGAATTAATACCCATGGACTGAAAATTCACAAAAACATGGAAAACGGCAAAATATTGCCTAATTCGATGATATTTTATTTAAATCAAATAAAGGAAAAGGGGATGATAAACGACAAAATATTGCTAAATTCGATGATTTTTCATACGAAACAAAATGCAAGAAAACTTGCCTAAAATGCAATATTTTGCGAAATTCTGAGATTTGAAGGCCAAATCACATATCGTGATACTACATGAAATAGTATCGAAATATTGGTAAAAATGAATATATTTGCGTAATATCAAACTACATGATTAAAGTGAAGAAGTTACTATTTTACCATATTTTGAGGATTTTACCTTCAAATCATAGAGCGAGGTTTCGTATTATTTAGTTCCAAGAAAAGACATATGACAATGTTGTTTCCAATACAAATGATAAAAATCAATGTGATTTCATTAGAATTAACTAAAATGTTCCTGATTTTCCGTTTATATTAACGATGGAAGATGTACACGTAAAACCGCTCTAATCCGGCTGAAACGTCGATATATGCAATAAAAACCGAACTTCTCCCCTTTTCAATATCTTACTCAGTATTTTAACGAGAAACAAATAGATGATTGAAAATGAAGTATTTAAGGTTATTATCTAATCAATTATGTGTTTGCATCATTTTTATCGTATATATATATGAATTAATGCCCATGGACTGAAAATTCACAAAATAGTGGAAAACGGCAAATTATTGCCTAATTCGATAATATTTTGTTTAAATCACATGAAGGAAAAGGGGATGATAAACGTCAAAATATTGCTAAATTCGATGATTTTTCGTACGAAACAAAATGCAAGAAAACTTGCTTAAAATGCAATATTATACGAAATTCTGAGATTTGAAGGCCAAATCACATATCGTGATACTACATGAAATAGTATCGAAATATTGGTAAAAATGAATATATTTACGTATTATCAAACTACATGAAAAACGTGAAAAAAGTCACTATTTAACCATATTTGAGGATTTTAACTTCATATCATAGAGCGAGGTTTCGTATTATTTAGATCCAAGAAAAGACATATGACAATGTTGTTTCATATGACTTTATGTTTCATTTGTTTCATTTGTCATATGTTTCATAAGACATATGACAAATGATAAAAATAAATGTGTTTTCATTAGAATTAACTAAAATGTTCCTGATTTTCCGTTTATATTACCGATGGAAGACGTTCACGTGAAACCGCTCTATTCCGACTGAAACATCGATATATGCAATAAAAACAGAACTTCTCCCCTTTTCAATATCTTACTCAGTATTTTAACGAGAAACAAATAGTTGATTGCAATGAAGTATTTAAGGTTATTATCTAATCAATTATGTGTTTGCATCATTTATATCGTATATATATGAATTAATACCCATGGACTGAAAATTCACAAAAACGTGGAAAACGGCAAAATATTGCCTAATTCGATGATATTTTATTTAAATCAAATAAAGGAAAAGGGGATGATAAACGACAAAATATTGCTAAATTCGATGATTTTTCATACGAAACAAAATGCAAGAAAACTTGCCTAAAATGCAATATTTTGCGAAATTCTGAGATTGGAAGGCCTAATCACATATCGTGATACTACATGAAATAGTATCGAAATATTGGTAAAAATGAATATATTTACGTAATTATCAAACTACATGATAAACGTGAAAAAGTCACTATTTAACCATATTTGAGGATTTTAACTTCAAATCATAGAGCGAGGTTTCGTATTATTTAGATTCCAAGAAAAGACATATGACAATGTTGTTTACAATACAAATGATAAAAATCAATGTGATTTTCATTAGAATTAACTAAAATGTTCCTGATTTTCCGTTTATATTAGCCGATGGAAGATGTACACGTAAAATCCGCTCTAATTCCGACTGAAACGTCGATATATGCAATAAAAACCGAACTTCTCCCCTTTTCAATATCTTACTCAGTATTTTAACGAGAAACAAATAGATTGATTGAAAATGAAGTATTTAAGGTTATTATCTAATCAATTATGTGTTTGCATCATTTTTATCGTATATATATATGAATTAATACCCATAGACTGAAAATTCACAAAATACGTGGAAAAACGGCAAAATATTGCCTAATTCGATGATATTTTGTTTAAATCAAATAAAGGAAAAGGGGGATGATAAACCTCAAAATATTGCTAAATTCGATGATTTTTCGTACGAAACAAAATGCAAGAAAACTTGCTTAAAATGCAATATTATGCGAAATTCTGAGATTGGAAGGCCAAATCACATATCGTGATACTACATGAAATAGTATCGAAATATTGGTAAAAATGAATATATTTACGTATTATCAAACTACATGAAAAACGTGAAAAAAGTCACTATTTAACCATATTTGAGGATTTTAACTTCATATCATAGAGCGAGGTTTCGTATTATTTAGATCCAAGAAAAGACATATGACAATGTTGTTTCATATGACTTTATGTTTCATTTGTTTCATTTGTCATATGTTTCATAAGACATATGACAAATGATAAAAATAAATGTGTTTTCATTAGAATTAACTAAAATGTTCCTGATTTTCCGTTTATATTACCGATGGAAGACGTACACGTAAAACCGCTCTATTCCGACTGAAACATCGATATATGCAATAAAAACAGAACTTCTCCCCTTTTCAATATCTTACTCAGTATTTTAACGAGAAACAAATAGTTGATTGCAATGAAGTATTTAAGGTTATTATCTAATCAATTATGTGTTTGCATCATTTATATCGTATATATATGAATTAATACCCATGGACTGAAAATTCACAAAAACATGGAAAACGGCAAAATATTGCCTAATTCGATGATATTTTATTTAAATCAAATAAAGGAAAAGGGGATGATAAACGACAAAATATTGCTAAATTCGATGATTTTTCATACGAAACAAAATGCAAGAAAACTTGCCTAAAATGCAATATTTTGCGAAATTCTGAGATTTGAAGGCCAAATCACATATCGTGATACTACATGAAATAGTATCGAAATATTGGTAAAAATGAATATATTTGCGTAATATCAAACTACATGATTAAAGTGAAGAAGTTACTATTTTACCATTTTTGAGGATTTTACCTTCAAATCATAGAGCGAGGTTTCGTATTATTTAGTTCCAAGAAAAGACATATGACAATGTTGTTTCCAATACAAATGATAAAAATCAATGTGATTTCATTAGAATTAACTAAAATGTTCCTGATTTTCCGTTTATATTAACGATGGAAGATGTACACGTAAAACCGCTCTAATCCGGCTGAAACGTCGATATATGCAATAAAAACCGAACTTCTCCCCTTTTCAATATCTTACTCAGTATTTTAACGAGAAACAAATAGATGATTGAAAATGAAGTATTTAAGGTTATTATCTAATCAATTATGTGTTTGCATCATTTTTATCGTATATATATATGAATTAATGCCCATGGACTGAAAATTCACAAAATAGTGGAAAACGGCAAATTATTGCCTAATTCGATAATATTTTGTTTAAATCACATGAAGGAAAAGGGGATGATAAACGTCAAAATATTGCTAAATTCGATGATTTTTCGTACGAAACAAAATGCAAGAAAACTTGCTTAAAATGCAATATTATACGAAATTCTGAGATTTGAAGGCCAAATCACATATCGTGATACTACATGAAATAGTATCGAAATATTGGTAAAAATGAATATATTTACGTATTATCAAACTACATGAAAAACGTGAAAAAAGTCACTATTTAACCATATTTGAGGATTTTAACTTCATATCATAGAGCGAGGTTTCGTATTATTTAGATCCAAGAAAAGACATATGACAATGTTGTTTCATATGACTTTATGTTTCATTTGTTTCATTTGTCATATGTTTCATAAGACATATGACAAATGATAAAAATAAATGTGTTTTCATTAGAATTAACTAAAATGTTCCTGATTTTCCGTTTATATTACCGATGGAAGACGTTCACGTGAAACCGCTCTATTCCGACTGAAACATCGATATATGCAATAAAAACAGAACTTCTCCCCTTTTCAATATCTTACTCAGTATTTTAACGAGAAACAAATAGTTGATTGCAATGAAGTATTTAAGGTTATTATCTAATCAATTATGTGTTTGCATCATTTATATCGTATATATATGAATTAATACCCATGGACTGAAAATTCACAAAAACGTGGAAAACGGCAAAATATTGCCTAATTCGATGATATTTTATTTAAATCAAATAAAGGAAAAGGGGATGATAAACGACAAAATATTGCTAAATTCGATGATTTTTCATACGAAACAAAATGCAAGAAAACTTGCCTAAAATGCAATATTTTGCGAAATTCTGAGATTTGAAGGCCAAATCACATATCGTGATACTACATGAAATAGTATCGAAATATTGGTAAAAATGAATATATTTGCGTAATATCAAACTACATGATTAAAGTGAAGAAGTTACTATTTTACCATTTTTGAGGATTTTACCTTCAAATCATAGAGCGAGGTTTCGTATTATTTAGTTCCAAGAAAAGACATATGACAATGTTGTTTCCAATACAAATGATAAAAATCAATGTGATTTCATTAGAATTAACTAAAATGTTCCTGATTTTCCGTTTATATTAACGATGGAAGATGTACACGTAAAACCGCTCTAATCCGGCTGAAACGTCGATATATGCAATAAAAACCGAACTTCTCCCCTTTTCAATATCTTACTCAGTATTTTAACGAGAAACAAATAGATGATTGAAAATGAAGTATTTAAGGTTATTATCTAATCAATTATGTGTTTGCATCATTTTTATCGTATATATATATGAATTAATGCCCATGGACTGAAAATTCACAAAATAGTGGAAAACGGCAAATTATTGCCTAATTCGATAATATTTTGTTTAAATCACATGAAGGAAAAGGGGATGATAAACGTGAAAATATTGCTAAATTCGATGATTTTTCGTACGAAACAAAATGCAAGAAAACTTGCTTAAAATGCAATATTATGCGAAATTCTGAGATTTGAAGGCCAAATCACAAATCGTGATACTACATGAAATAGTATCGAAATATTGGTAAAAATGAATATATTTACGTAATATCAAACTACATGAAAAACGTGAAAAAAGTCACTATTTAACCATATTTGAGGATTTTAACTTCATATCATAAAGCGAGGTTTCGTATTATTTTGATCGAAGAAAAGACATATGACAATGTTGTTTCAAATACAAATGATAAAAATCAATGTGTTTTCATTAGAATTAACTAAAATGTTCCTGATTTTCCGTTTATATTACCGATGGAAGATGTACACGAAAATCGCTATATTCCGCCTGAAACGTCGATATATGCAATAAAAACAGAACTTCTCCCCTTTTCAATATCTTACTCAGTATTTTAACGAGAAACAAATAGTTGATTGAAAATGAAGTATTTAAGGTTATTATCTAATCAATTATGTGTTTGCAACATTTTTATCGTATATATAATGAATTAATACCCATAGACTGAAAATTCACAAAAACGTGGAAAAACGGCAAAATATTGCCTAATTCGATGACATTTTGTTTAAATCAAATAAAGGAAAAGGGGATGATAAACGTCAAAATATTGATTTTTCGATGATTTTTCGTACGAAACAAAATGCAAGAAAACTCTCTTAAAATGCAATATTATGCGAAATTCTGAGATTGGAAGGCCAAATCACATATCGTGATACTACATGAAATAGTATCGAAATATTGGTAAAAATGAATATATTTACGTATTATCAAACTACATGAAAAACGTGAAAAAAGTCACTATTTAACCATATTTGAGGAATTTAACTTCAAATCATAGAGCGAGGTTTAGTATTATTTAGATCCAAGAAAAGACATATGACAATGTTGTTTCCAATACAAATGATAAAAATAAATGTGTTTTCATTAGAATTAACTAAAATGTTCCTGATTTTCCGTTTATATTACCGATGGAAGATGTACACGAAAATCGCTCTATTCTGGCTGAAACGTCGATATATGCAATAAAAACAGAACATCTCCCCTTTTCAATATCTTACTCAGTATTTTAACGAGAAACAAATAGTTGATTGAAAATGAAGTATTTAAGGTTATTATCTAATCAATTATGTGTTTGCATCATTTTTATCGTATATATAATGAATTAATACCCATAGACTGAAAATTCACAAAAACGTGGAAAAACGGCAAAATATTGCCTAATTCGATGATATTTTGTTTAAATCAAATAAAGAAAAAGGGGGATGATGAACCTCAAAATATTGCTAAATTCGATGATTTTTCGTACGAAACAAAATGCAAGAAAACTTGCTTAAAATGCAATATTATGCGAAATTCTGAGATTTCAAGGCTAAATTACATATCGTGATACTACATGAAATAGTATCGAAATAATAGTAAAAATGAATATATTTACGTATTATCAAACTACATAAAAAACGTGAAAAAAGTCACTATTTAACCATATTTGAGGATTTTAACTTCAAATCATAGAGCGAGGTTTCGTATTATTTAGATCCAAGAAAAGACATATGACAATGTTGTTTCATATGACTTTATGTTTCATTTGTTTCATTTGTCATATGTTTCATAAGACATATGACAAATGATAAAAATAAATGTGTTTTCATTAGAATTAACTAAAATGTTCCTAATTTTCCGTTTATATTACCGATGGAAGACGTACACGTAAAACCGCTCTATTCCGACTGAAACATCGATATATGCAATAAAAACAGAACTTCTCCCCTTTTCAATATCTTACTCAGTATTTTAACGAGAAACAAATAGATGATTGAAAATGAAGTATTTAAGGTTATTATCTAATCAATTATGTGTTTGCATCATTTTTATCGTATATATATATGAATTAATACCCATGGACTGAAAATTCACAAAATAGTGGAAACCGGCAAATTATTGCCTAATTCGATAATATTTTGTTTAAATCACATGAAGGAAAAGGGGATGATAAACGTCAAAATATTGCTAAATTCGATGATTTTTCGTACGAAACAAAATGCAAGAAAACTTGCTTAAAATGCAATATTATGCGAAATTCTGAGATTTGAAGGCCAAATCACATATCGTGATACTACATGAAATAGTATCGGAATATTGGTAAAAGTGAATATATTGGCGTAATATCAAACTACATGATTAACGTGAAAAATTCACTATTTTACCATATTTGAGGATTTTACCTTCAAATCATAGAGCGAGGTTTCGTATTATTTAGATCCAAGAAAAAACATATGACAATGTTGTTTCCAATACAAATGATAAAAATCAATGTGATTTCATTAGAATTAACTAAAATGTTCCTGATTTTCCGTTTATATTACCGATGGAAGATGTACACGAAAATCGCTCTATTCCGGCTGAAACGTCGATATATGCAGTAAAACCAGAACTTCTCCCCTTTTCAATATCTTACTCAGTATTTTAACGAGAAACAAATAGTTGATTGAAAATGAAGTATTTAAGGTTATTATCTAATCAATTATGTGTTTGCATCATTTTTATCGTATATATAATGAATTAATACCCATGGACTGAAAATTCACAAAAACGTGGAAAAACGGCAAAATATTGCCCAATTCGATGATATTTTGTTTAAATCAAATAAAGGAAAAGGGGATGATAAACGTCAAAATATTGCTAAATTCGATGATTTTTCGTACGAAACAAAATGCAAGAAAACTTGCTTAAAATGCAATATTATGCGAAATTCTGAGATTTCAAGGCCAAATCACATATCGTGATACTACATGAAATAGTATCGAAATATTGGTAAAAAATGAATATATTTACGTAATATCAAACTACATGAAAACCGTGAAAAAAGTCACTATTTAACCATATTTGAGGATATTAACTTCAAATCATAGAGCGAGGTTTCGTATTATTTTGATCCAAGAAAAGACATATGACAATGTTGTTTCCAATACAAATGATAAAAATCAAAGTGTTTTCATTAGAATTAACTAAAATGTTCCTGATTTTCCGTTTATATTACCGATGGAAGATGTACACGAAAATCGCTCTATTCCGGCTGAAACGTCGATATATGCAATAAAAACAGAACTTCTTCCCTTTTCAATATATTACTCAGTATTTTAACGTGAAACAAATAGTTGATGGAAAATGAAGTATTTAAGGTTATTATCTAATCAATTATGTGTTTGCATCATTTTTATCGTATATATAATGAATTAATACCGATGGACTGAAAATTCACATAAACGTGGAAAAAACGGCAAAATATTGCCTAATTCGATGATATTTTGTTTAAATCAAATAAAGGAAAAGGGGATGATAAACGTCAAAATATTGCTAAATTCGATGATTTTTCGTACGAAACAAAATGCAAGAAAACTGGCCTAAAATGCAATATTATGCGAAATTCTGAGATTTGAAGGCCAAATCACATATCGTGATACTACATGAAAAAGTATCGAAATATTGGTAAAAAATAATATATTTGCGTAATATCAAACTACATGATTAAAGTGAAAAATCACTATTTAAAAATATTTGAGAATTTTACCTTCAAATCATAGAGCGAGGTTTCGTATTATTTAGTTCCAAGAAAAGACATATGACAATGTTGTTTCCAATACAAATGATAAAAAACAATGTGTTTTCATTAGAACTAACTAAAATGTTCCTGATTTTCCGTTTATATTACCGATGGAAGATGTACACGTAAAACCGCTCTAATCCGGCTGAAACGTCGATATATGCAATAAAAACCGAACTTCTCCCCTTTTCAATATCTTACTCAGTATTTTAACGAGAAACAAATAGATGATTGAAAATGAAGTATTTAAGGTTATTATCTAATCAATTATGTGTTTGCATCATTTTTATCGTATATATATATGAATTAATGCCCATGGACTGAAAATTCACAAAATAGTGGAAAACGGCTAATTATTGCCTAATTCGATAATATTTTGTTTAAATCACATGAAGGAAAAGGCGATGATAAACGTCAAAATATTGCTAAATTCGATGATTTTTCGTACGAAACAAAATGCAAGAAAACTTGCTTAAAATGCAATATTATGCGAAATTCTGAGATTTGAAGGCCAAATCACATATCGTGATACTACATGAAATAGTATCGAAATATTGGTAAAAATGAATATATTTACGTAATATCAAACTACATGAAAAACGTGAAAAAAGTCACTATTTAACCATATTTGAGGATTTTAACTTCAAATCATAAAGCGAGGTTTCGTATTATTTTTTTGATCGATATATGCAATAAAAACAGAACTTCTCCCCTTTTCAATATCTTACTCAGTATTTTAACGAGAAACAAATAGCTGATTGAAAATGAAGTATTTAAGGTTATTATCTAATCAATTATGTGTTTGCAACATTTTTATCGTATATATAATGAATTAATACCGATAGACTGAAAATTCACAAAAACGTGGAAAAACGGCAAAATATTGCCTAATTCGATGACATTTTGTTTAAATCAAATAAAGGAAAAGGGGATGATAAACGTCAAAATATTGATTTTTCGATGATTTTTCGTACGAAACAAAATGCAAGAAAACTCTCTTAAAATGCAATATTATGCGACATTCTGAGATTGGAAGGCCAAATCACATATCGTGATACTACATGAAATAGTATCGAAATATTGGTAAAAATGAATATATTTACGTATTATCAAACTACATGAAAAACGTGAAAAAAGTCACTATTTAACCATATTTGAGGATTTTAACTTCAAATCATAGAGCGAGGTTTCGTATTATTTTGATCCAAGAAAAGACATATGACAATGTTGTTTCCAATACAAATGATAAAAATAAATGTGTTTTCATTAGAATTAACTAAAATGTTCCTGATTTTCCGTTTATATTACCGATGGAAGATGTACACGAAAATCGCTCTATTCCGGCTGAAACGTCGATATATGCAATAAAAACAGAACATCTCCCCTTTTCAATATCTTACTCAGTATTTTAACGCGAAACAAATAGTTGATTGAAAATGAAGTATTTAAGGTTATTATCTAATCAATTATGTGTTTGCATCATTTTTATCGTATATATAATGAATTAATACCCATAGACTGAAAATTCACAAAAACGTGGAAAAACGGCAAAATATTGCCTAATTCGATGATATTTTGTTTAAATCAAATAAAGGAAAAGGGGGATGATGAACCTCAAAATATTGCTAAATTCGATGATTTTTCGTACGAAACAAAATGCAAGAAAACTTGCTTAAAATGCAATATTATGCGAAATTCTGAGATTGGAAGGCCAAATCACATATCGTGATACTACATGAAATAGTATCGAAATATTGGTAAAAATGAATATATTTAAGTATTATCAAACTACATGAAAAACGTGAAAAAAGTCCCTATTTAACCATATTTGAGGACTTTAACTTCAAATCATAGAGCGAGGTTTCGTATTATTTATATCCAAGAAAAGACATATGACAATGTTGTTTCATATGACTTTATGTTTCATTTGTTTCATTTGTCATATGTTTCATAAGACATATGACAAATGATAAAAATAAATGTGTTTTCATTAGAATTAACTAAAATGTTCCTGATTTTCGGTTTATATTAACGATGGAAGACGTACACGTAAAACCGCTCTATTCCGACTGAAACGTCGATATATGCAATAAAAACAGAACTTCTCCCCTTTTCAATATCTTACTCAGTATTTTAACGAGAAACAAATAGTTGATTGCAATGAAGTATTTAAGGTTATTATCTAATCAATTATGTGTTTCCATCATTTTTATCGTATATATATGAATTAATACCCATGGACTGAAAATTCACAAAAACGTGGAAAACGGCAAAATATTGCCTAATTCGATGATATTTTGTTGAAATCAAATAAAGGAAAAGGGGATGATAAACGACAAAATATTGCTAAATTCGATGATTTTTCATACGAAACAAAATGCAAGAAAACTTGCTTAAAATGCAATATAATGCGAAATTCTGAGATTTGAAGGCCAAATCACATATCGTGATGCTACATGAAATAGTATCGAAATATTGGTAAAAATGAATATATTTGCGTAATATCAAACTACATGATTATAGTGAAGAAGTCACTATTTTACCATATTTGAGGATTTTACCTTCAAATCATAGAGCGAGGTTTCGTATTATTTAGTTCCAAGAAAAGACATATGACAATGTTGTTTCCAATACAAATGATAAAAAACAATGTGTTTTCATTAGAAATAACTAAAATGTTCTTGATTTTCTGTTTATATTAACGATGGAAGATGTACACGTAAAACCGCTCTAATCCGGCTGAAACGTCGATATATGCAATAAAAACCGAACTTCTCCCCTTTTCAATATCATACTCAGTATTTTAACGAGAAACAAATAGATGATTGAAAATGAAGTATTTAAGGTTATTATCTAATCAATTATGTGTTTGCATCATTTTTATCGTATATATATATGAATTAATACCCATGGACTGAAAATTCACAAAAACGTGGAAAACGGCAAATTATTGCCTAATTCGATAATATTTTGTTTAAATCACATGAAGGAAAAGGGGATGATAAACGTCAAAATATTGCTAAATTCGATGATTTTTCGTACGAAACAAAATGCAAGAAAACTTGCTTAAAATGCAATATTATGCGAAATTCTGAGAGTTGAAGGCCAAATCACATATCGTGATACTACATGAAATAGTATCGGAATATTGGTAAAAGTGAATATATTTGCGTAATATCAAACTACATGATTAACGTGAAAAATTAACTATTTTACCATATTTGAGGATTTTACCTTCAAATCATAGAGCGAGGTTTCGTATTATTTAGATCCAAGAAAAGACATATGGCAATGTTGTTTCCAATACAAATGATAAAAATCAATGTGTTTTCATTAGAATTAACTAAAATGTTCCTGATTTTCCGTTTATATTACCGATGGAAGATGTACACGAAAATCGCTCTATTCCGGCTGAAACGTCGATAAATGCAGTAAAAACAGAACTTCTCCCCTTTTCAATATCTTACTCAGTATTTTAACGAGAAACAAATAGTTGATTGAAAATGAAGTATTTAAGGTTATTATCTAATCAATTATGTGTTTGCATCATTTTTATCGTATATATAATGAATTAATACCCATGGACTGAAAATTCACAAAAACGTGGAAAAACGGCAAAATATTGCCCAATTCGATGATATTTTGTTTAAATCAAATAAAGGAAAAGGGGATGATAAACGTCAAAATATTGCTAAATTCGATGATTTTTCGAACGAAACAAAATGCAAGAAAACTTGCTTAAAATGCAATATTATGCGAAATTCTGAGATTTCAAGGCCAAATCACATATCGTGATACTACATGAAATAGTATCGAAATATTGGTAAAAATGAATATATTTACGTAATATCAAACTGCATGAAACTCGTGAAAAAAGTCACTATTTAACCATATTTGAGGATTTTAACTTCAAATCATAGAGCGAGGTTTCGTATTATTTAGATCCAAGAAAAGACATATGACAATGTTGTTTCCAATACAAATGATAAAAATCAAAGTGTTTTCATTAGAATTAACTAAAATGTTCCTAATTTTCCGTTTATATTACCGATGGAAGATGTACACGAAAATCGCTCTATTCCGGCTGAAACGTCGATATATGCAATAAAAACAGAACTTCTTCCCTTTTTAATATATTTCTCAGTATTTTAACGTGAAACAAATAGTTGATGGAAAATGAAGTATTTAAGGTTATTATCTAATCAATTATGTGTTTGCATCATTTTTATCGTATATATAATGAATTAATACCCATAGACTGAAAATTCACAAAAACGTGGAAAAACGGAAAAATATTGCCTAATTCGATGATATTTTGTTTAAATCAAATAAAGGAAAAGGGGATGATAAACGTCAAAATATTGCTAAATTAGATGATTTTTCGTACGAAACAAAATGCAAGAAAATTTGCTTAAAATGCAATATTATGCGAAATTCTGAGATTTGAAGGCCAAATCACATATCGTGATATTACATGAAATAGTATCGAAATATTGGTAAAAATGAATATATTTACGTAATATCAAACTGCATGAAACTCGTGAAAAAAGTCACTATTTAACCATATTTGAGGATTTTAACTTCAAATCATAGAGCGAGGTTTCGTATTATTTAGATCCAAGAAAAGACATATGACAATGTTGTTTCCAATACAAATGATAAAAATCAATGTGTTTTCATTAGAATTAACTAAAATGTTCCTGATTTTCCGTTTATATTACCGATGGAAGATGTACACGAAAATCGCTCTATTCCGGCTGAAACGTCGATATATGCAATAAAAACAGAACTTCTCCCCTTTTCAATATCTTACTCAGTATTTTAACGAGAAACAAATAGATGATTGAAAATGAAGTATTTAAGGTTATTATCTAATCAATTATGTGTTTGCATCATTTTTATCGTATATATATATGAATTAATACCCATGGACTGAAAATTCACAAAAACGTGGAAAACGGCAAATTATTGCCTAATTCGATAATATTTTGTTTAAATCACATGAAGGAAAAGGGGATGATAAACGTCAAAATATTGCTAAATTCGATGATTTTTCGTACGAAACAAAATGCAAGAAAACTTGCTTAAAATGCAATATTATGCGAAATTCTGAGAGTTGAAGGCCAAATCACATATCGTGATACTACATGAAATAGTATCGGAATATTGGTAAAAGTGAATATATTTGCGTAATATCAAACTACATGATTAACGTGAAAAATTAACTATTTTACCATATTTGAGGATTTTACCTTCAAATCATAGAGCGTGGTTTCGTATTATTTAGATCCAAGAAAAGACATATGGCAATGTTGTTTCCAATACAAATGATAAAAATCAATGTGTTTTCATTAGAATTAACTAAAATGTTCCTGATTTTCCGTTTATATTACCGATTTAAGATGTACACGAAAATCGCTATATTCCGGCTGAAACGTCGATAAATGCAGTAAAAACAGAACTTCTCCCCTTTTCAATATCTTACTCAGTATTTTAACGAGAAACAAATAGTTGATTGAAAATGAAGTATTTAAGTTTATTATCTAATCAATTATGTGTTTGCATCATTTTTATCGTATATATAATGAATTAATACCCATGGACTGAAAATTCACAAAAACGTGGAAAAACGGCAAAATATTGCCCAATTCGATGATATTTTGTTTAAATCAAATAAAGGAAAAGAGGATGATAAACGTCAAAATATTGCTAAATTCGATGATTTTTCGAACGAAACAAAATGCAAGAAAACTTGCTTAAAATGCAATATTATGCGAAATTCTGAGATTTCAAGGCCAAATCACATATCGTGATACTACATGAAATAGTATCGAAATATTGGTAAAAAATGAATATATTTACGTAATATCAAACTACATGAAAACCGTGAAAAAAGTCACTATTTAACTATATTTGAGGATATTAACTTCAAATCATAGAGCGAGGTTTCGTATTATTTTGATCCAAGAAAAGACATATGACAATGTTGTTTCCAATACAAATGATAAAAATCAAAGTGTTTTCATTAGAATTAACTAAAATGTTCCTAATTTTCCGTTTATATTACCGATGGAAGATGTACACGAAAATCGCTCTATTCCGGCTGAAACGTCGATATATGCAATAAAAACAGAACTTCTTCCCTTTTCAATATATTACTCAGTATTTTAACGTGAAACAAATAGTTGATGGAAAATGAAGTATTTAAGGTTATTATCTAATCAATTATGTGTTTGCATCATTTTTATCGTATATATAATGAATTAATACCGATGGACTGAAAATTCACATAAACGTGGAAAAAACGGCAAAATATTGCCTAATTCGATGATATTTTGTTAATATCAAATAAAGGAAAAGGGGATGATAAACGTCAAAATATTGCTAAATTCGATGATTTTTCGTACGAAACAAAATGCAAGAAAACTTGCCTAAAATGCAATATTATGCGAAATTCTGAGATTTGAAGGCCAAATCACATATCGTGATACTACATGAAAAAGTATCGAAATATTGGTAAAAAATAATATATTTGCGTAATATCAAACTACATGATTAAAGTGAAAAATCACTATTTAAAAATATTTGAGAATTTTACCTTCAAATCATAGAGCGAGGTTTCGTATTATTTAGTTCCAAGAAAAGACATATGACAATGTTGTTTCCAATACAAATGATAAAAAACAATGTGTTTTCATTAGAACTAACTAAAATGTTCCTGATTTTCCGTTTATATTACCGATGGAAGATGTACACGTAAAACCGCTCTAATCCGGCTGAAACGTCGATATATGCAATAAAAACAGAACTTCTCCCCTTTTCAATATCTTACTCAGTATTTTAACGAGAAACAAATAGTTGATTGAAAATGAAGTATTTAAGGTTATTATCTAATCAATTATGTGTTTGCATCATTTTTATCGTATATATAATGAATTAATACCCATAGACTGAAAATTCACAAAAACGTGGAAAAACGGAAAAATATTGCCTAATTCGATGATATTTTGTTTAAATCAAATAAAGGAAAAGGGGATGATAAACGTCAAAATATTGCTAAATTAGATGATTTTTCGTACGAAACAAAATGCAAGAAAACTTGCTTAAAATGCAATATTATGCGAAATTCTGAGATTTGAAGGCCAAATCACATATCGTGATATTACATGAAATAGTATCGAAATATTGGTAAAAATGAATATATTTACGTAATATCAAACTGCATGAAAATCGTGAAAAAAGTCACTATTTAACCATATTTGAGGATTTTAACTTCAAATCATAGAGCGAGGTTTCGTATTATTTAGATCCAAGAAAAGACATATGACAATGTTGTTTCCAATACAAATGATAAAAATCAATGTGTTTTCATTAGAATTAACTAAAATGTTCCTGATTTTCCGTTTATATTACCGATGGAAGATGTACACGAAAATCGCTCTATTCCGGCTGAAACGTCGATATATGCAATAAAAACAGAACTTCTCCCCTTTTCAATATCTTACTCAGTATTTTAACGAGAAACAAATAGTTGATTGAAAATGAAATATTTAAGGTTATTATCTAATCAATTATGTGTTTGCATCATTTTTATCGTATATATAATGAATTAATACCCATAGACTGAAAATTCACAAAAACGTGGAAAAACGGAAAAATATTGCCTAATTCGATGACATTTTGTTTAAATCAAATAAAGGAAAAGGGGATGATAAACGTCAAAATATTGCTAAATTCGATGATTTTTCGTACGAAACAAAATGCAAGAAAACTTGCTTAAAATGCAATATTATGCGAAATTCTGAGATTGGAAGGCCAAATCACATATCGTGATACTACATGAAATAGTATCGAAATATTGGTAAAAATGAATATATTTACGTATTATCAAACTACATGAAAAACGTGAAAAAAGTCACTATTTAACCATATTTGAGGATTTTAACTTCAAATCATAGAGCGAGGTTTCGTATTATTTATATCCAAGAAAAGACATATGACAATGTTGTTTCATATGACTTTATGTTTCATTTGTTTCATTTGTCATATGTTTCATAAGACATATGACAAATGATAAAAATAAATGTGTTTTCATTAGAATTAACTAAAATGTTCCTGATTTTCCGTTTATATTAACGATGGAAGACGTACACGTAAAACCGCTCTATTCCGACTGAAACGTCGATATATGCAATAAAAACAGAACTTCTCCCCTTTTCAATATCTTACTCAGTATTTTAACGAGAAACAAATAGTTGATTGCAATGAAGTATTTAAGGTTATTATCTAATCAATTATGTGTTTCCATCATTTTTATCGTATATATATGAATTAATACCCATGGACTGAAAATTCACAAAAACGTGGAAAACGGCAAAATATTGCCTAATTCGATGATATTTTGTTGAAATCAAATAAAGGAAAAGGGGATGATAAACGACAAAATATTGCTAAATTCGATGATTTTTCATACGAAACAAAATGCAAGAAAACTTGCTTAAAATGCAATATTATGCGAAATTCTGAGATTTGAAGGCCAAATCACATATCGTGATGCTACATGAAATAGTATCGAAATATTGGTAAAAATGAATATATTTGCGTAATATCAAACTACATGATTATAGTGAAGAAGTCACTATTTTACCATATTTGAGGATTTTACCTTCAAATCATAGAGCGAGGTTTCGTATTATTTAGTTCCAAGAAAAGACATATGACAATGTTGTTTCCAATACAAATGATAAAAAACAATGTGTTTTCATTAGAAATAACTAAAATGTTCTTGATTTTCTGTTTATATTAACGATGGAAGATGTACACGTAAAACCGCTCTAATCCGGCTGAAACGTCGATATATGCAATAAAAACCGAACTTCTCCCCTTTTCAATATCATACTCAGTATTTTAACGAGAAACAAATAGATGATTGAAAATGAAGTATTTAAGGTTATTATCTAATCAATTATGTGTTTGCATCATTTTTATCGTATATATATATGAATTAATACCCATGGACTGAAAATTCACAAAAACGTGGAAAACGGCAAATTATTGCCTAATTCGATAATATTTTGTTTAAATCACATGAAGGAAAAGGGGATGATGAACGTCAAAATATTGCTAAATTCGATGATTTTTCGTACGAAACAAAATGCAAGAAAACTTGCTTAAAATGCAATATTATGCGAAATTCTGAGAGTTGAAGGCCAAATCACATATCGTGATACTACATGAAATAGTATCGGAATATTGGTAAAAGTGAATATATTTGCGTAATATCAAACTACATGATTAACGTGAAAAATTAACTATTTTACCATATTTGAGGATTTTACCTTCAAATCATAGAGCGAGGTTTCGTATTATTTAGATCCAAGAAAAGACATATGGCAATGTTGTTTCCAATACAAATGATAAAAATCAATGTGTTTTCATTAGAATTAACTAAAATGTTCCTGATTTTCCGTTTATATTACCGATGGAAGATGTACACGAAAATCGCTCTATTCCGGCTGAAACGTCGATAAATGCAGTAAAAACAGAACTTCTCCCCTTTTCAATATCTTACTCAGTATTTTAACGAGAAACAAATAGATGATTGGAAATGAAGTATTTAAGGTTATTATCTAATCAATTATGTGTTTGCATCATTTTTATCGTATATATAATGAATTAATACCCATGGACTGAAAATTCACAAAAACGTGGAAAAACGGCAAAATATTGCCCAATTCGATGATATTTTGTTTAAATCAAATAAAGGAAAAGGGGATGATAAACGTCAAAATATTGCTAAATTCGATGATTTTTCGAACGAAACAAAATGCAAGAAAACTTGCTTAAAATGCAATATTATGCGAAATTCTGAGATTTCAAGGCCAAATCACATATCGTGATACTACATGAAATAGTATCGAAATATTGGTAAAAAATGAATATATTTACGTAATATCAAACTACATGAAAACCGTGAAAAAAGTCACTATTTAACCATATTTGAGGATATTAACTTCAAATCATAGAGCGAGGTTTCGTATTATTTTGATCCAAGAAAAGACATATGACAATGTTGTTTCCAATACAAATGATAAAAATCAAAGTGTTTTCATTAGAATTAACTAAAATGTTCCTAATTTTCCGTTTATATTAGCGATGGAAGATGTACACGAAAATCGCTCTATTCCGGCTGAAACGTCGATATATGCAATAAAAACAGAACTTCTTCCCTTTTCAATATATTACTCAGTATTTTAACGTGAAACAAATAGTTGATGGAAAATGAAGTATTTAAGGTTATTATCTAATCAATTATGTGTTTGCATCATTTTTATCGTATATATAATGAATTAATACCGATGGACTGAAAATTCACATAAACGTGGAAAAAACGGCAAAATATTGCCTAATTCGATGATATTTTGTTTAAATCAAATAAAGGAAAAGGGGATGATAAACGTCAAAATATTGCTAAATTCGATGATTTTTCGTACGAAACAAAATGCAAGAAAACTTGCCTAAAATGCAATATTATGCGAAATTCTGAGATTTGAAGGCCAAATCACATATCGTGATACTACATGAAAAAGTATCGAAATATTGGTAAAAAATAATATATTTGCGTAATATCAAACTACATGATTAAAGTGAAAAATCACTATTTAAAAATATTTGAGAATTTTACCTTCAAATCATAGAGCGAGGTTTCGTATTATTTAGTTCCAAGAAAAGACATATGACAATGTTGTTTCCAATACAAATGATAAAAAACAATGTGTTTTCATTAGAACTAACTAAAATGTTCCTGATTTTCCGTTTATATTACCGATGGAAGATGTACATGTAAAACGGCTCTAATCCGGCTGAAACGTCGATATATGCAATAAAAACAGAACTTCTCCCCTTTTCAATATCTTACTCAGTATTTTAACGAGAAACAAATAGTTGATTGAAAATGAAGTATTTAAGGTTATTATCTAATCAATTATGTGTTTGCATCATTTTTATCGTATATATAATGAATTAATACCCATAGACTGAAAATTCACAAAAACGTGGAAAAACGGAAAAATATTGCCTAATTCGATGATATTTTGTTTAAATCAAATAAAGGAAAAGGGGATGATAAACGTCAAAATATTGCTAAATTAGATGATTTTTCGTACGAAACAAAATGCAAGAAAACTTGCTTAAAATGCAATATTATGCGAAATTCTGAGATTTGAAGGCCAAATCACATATCGTGATATTACATGAAATAGTATCGAAATATTGGTAAAAATGAATATATTTACGTAATATCAAACTGCATGAAACTCGTGAAAAAAGTCACTATTTAACCATATTTGAGGATTTTAACTTCAAATCATAGAGCGAGGTTTCGTATTATTTAGATCCAAGAAAAGACATATGACAATGTTGTTTCCAATACAAATGATAAAAATCAATGTGTTTTCATTAGAATTAACTAAAATGTTCCTGATTTTCCGTTTATATTACCGATGGAAGATGTACACGAAAATCGCTCTATTCCGGCTGAAACGTCGATATATGCAATAAAAACAGAACTTCTCCCCTTTTCAATATCTTACTCAGTATTTTAACGAGAAACAAATAGTTGATTGAAAATGAAGTATTTAAGGTTATTATCTAATCAATAATGTGTTTGCATCATTTTTATCGTATATATAATGAATTAATACCCATAGACTGAAAATTCACAAAAACGTGGAAAAACGGAAAAATATTGCCTAATTCGATGATATTTTGTTTAAATCAAATAAAGGAAAAGGGGATGATAAACGTCAAAATATTGCTAAATTAGATGATTTTTCGTACAAAACAAAATGCAAGAAAACTTGCTTAAAATGCAATATTATGCGAAATTCTGAGATTTGAAGGCCAAATCACATATCGTGATATTACATGAAATAGTATCGAAATATTGGTAAAAATGAATATATTTACGTAATATCAAACTGCATGAAAATCGTGAAAAAAGTCACTATTTAACCATATTTGAGGATTTTAACTTCAAATCATAGAGCGAGGTTTCGTATTATTTAGATCCAAGAAAAGACATATGACAATGTTGTTTCCAATACAAATGATAAAAATCAATGTGTTTTCATTAGAATTAACTAAAATGTTCCTGATTTTCCGTTTATATTACCGATGGAAGATGTACACGAAAATCGCTCTATTCCGGCTGAAACGTCGATAAATGCAGTAAAAACAGAACTTCTCCCCTTTTAAATATCTTACTCAGTATTTTAACGAGAAACAAATAGTTGATTGAAAATGAAGTATTTAAGGTTATTATCTAATCAATTATGTGTTTGCATCATTTTTATCGTATATATAATGAATTAATACCGATGGACTGAAAATTCACATAAACGTGGAAAAAACGGCAAAATATTGCCTAATTCGATGATATTTTGTTTAAATCAAATAAAGGAAAAGGGGATGATAAACGTCAAAATATTGCTAAATTCGATGATTTTTCGTACGAAACAAAATGCAAGAAAACTTGCCTAAAATGCAATATTATGCGAAATTCTGAGATTTGAAGGCCAAATCACATATCGTGATACTACATGAAAAAGTATCGAAATATTGGTAAAAAATAATATATTTGCGTAATATCAAACTACATGATTAAAGTGAAAAATCACTATTTAAAAATATTTGAGAATTTTACCTTCAAATCATAGAGCGAGGTTTCGTATTATTTAGTTCCAAGAAAAGACATATGACAATGTTGTTTCCAATACAAATGATAAAAAACAATGTGTTTTCATTAGAACTAACTAAAATGTTCCTGATTTTCCGTTTATATTACCGATGGAAGATGTACACGTAAAACCGCTCTAATCCGGCTGAAACGTCGATATATGCAATAAAAACAGAACTTCTCCCCTTTTCAATATCTTACTCAGTATTTTAACGAGAAACAAATAGTTGATTGAAAATGAAGTATTTAAGGTTATTATCTAATCAATTATGTGTTTGCATCATTTTTATCGTATATATAATGAATTAATACCCATAGACTGAAAATTCACAAAAACGTGGAAAAACGGAAAAATATTGCCTAATTCGATGATATTTTGTTTAAATCAAATAAAGGAAAAGGGGATGATAAACGTCAAAATATTGCTAAATTAGATGATTTTTCGTACGAAACAAAATGCAAGAAAACTTGCTTAAAATGCAATATTATGCGAAATTCTGAGATTTGAAGGCCAAATCACATATCGTGATATTACATGAAATAGTATCGAAATATTGGTAAAAATGAATATATTTACGTAATATCAAACTGCATGAAACTCGTGAAAAAAGTCACTATTTAACCATATTTGAGGATTTTAACTTCAAATCATAGAGCGAGGTTTCGTATTATTTAGATCCAAGAAAAGACATATGACAATGTTGTTTCCAATACAAATGATAAAAATCAATGTGCTTTCATTAGAATTAACTAAAATGTTCCTGATTTTCCGTTTATATTACCGATGGAAGATGTACACGAAAATCGCTCTATTCCGGCTGAAACGTCGATATATGCAATAAAAACAGAACTTCTCCCCTTTTCAATATCTTACTCAGTATTTTAACGAGAAACAAATAGTTGATTGAAAATGAAGTATTTAAGGTTATTATCTAATCAATTATGTGTTTGCATCATTTTTATCGTATATATAATGAATTAATACCCATAGACTGAAAATTCACAAAAACGTGGAAAAACGGAAAAATATTGCCTAATTCGATGATATTTTGTTTAAATCAAATAAAGGAAAAGGGGATGATAAACGTCAAAATATTGCTAAATTAGATGATTTTTCGTACGAAACAAAATGCAAGAAAACTTGCTTAAAATGCAATATTATGCGAAATTCTTAGATTTGAAGGCCAAATCACATATCGTGATATTACATGAAATAGTATCGAAATATTGGTAAAAATGAATATATTTACGTAATATCAAACTGCATGAAAATCGTGAAAAAAGTCACTATTTAACCATATTTAAGGATTTTAACTTCAAATCATAGAGCGAGGTTTCGTATTATTTAGATCCAAGAAAAGACATATGACAATGTTGTTTCCAATACAAATGATAAAAATCAATGTGCTTTCATTAGAATTAACTAAAATGTTCCTGATTTTCCGTTTATATTACCGATGGAAGATGTACACGAAAATCGCTCTATTCCGGCTGAAACGTCGATATATGCAATAAAAACAGAACTTCTCCCCTTTTCAATATCTTACTCAGTATTTTAACGAGAAACAAATAGTTGATTGAAAATGAAATATTTAAGGTTATTATCTAATCAATTATGTGTTTGCATCATTTTTATCGTATATATAATGAATTAATACCCATAGACTGAAAATTCACAAAAACGTGGAAAAACGGAAAAATATTGCCTAATTCGATGACATTTTGTTTAAATCAAATAAAGGAAAAGGGGATGATAAACGTCAAAATATTGCTAAATTCGATGATTTTTCGTACGAAACAAAATGCAAGAAAACTTGCTTAAAATGCAATATTATGCGAAATTCTGAGATTGGAAGGCCAAATCACATATCGTGATACTACATGAAATAGTATCGAAATATTGGTAAAAATGAATATATTTACGTATTATCAAACTACATGAAAAACGTGAAAAAAGTCACTATTTAACCATATTTGAGGATTTTAACTTCAAATCATAGAGCGAGGTTTCGTATTATTTATATCCAAGAAAAGACATATGACAATGTTGTTTCATATGACTTTATGTTTCATTTGTTTCATTTGTCATATGTTTCATAAGACATATGACAAATGATAAAAATAAATGTGTTTTCATTAGAATTAACTAAAATGTTCCTGATTTTCCGTTTATATTAACGATGGAAGACGTACACGTAAAACCGCTCTATTCCGACTGAAACGTCGATATATGCAATAAAAACAGAACTTCTCCCCTTTTCAATATCTTACTCAGTATTTTAACGAGAAACAAATAGTTGATTGCAATGAAGTATTTAAGGTTATTATCTAATCAATTATGTGTTTCCATCATTTTTATCGTATATATATGAATTAATACCCATGGACTGAAAATTCACAAAAACGTGGAAAACGGCAAAATATTGCCTAATTCGATGATATTTTGTTGAAATCAAATAAAGGAAAAGGGGATGATAAACGACAAAATATTGCTAAATTCGATGATTTTTCATACGAAACAAAATGCAAGAAAACTTGCTTAAAATGCAATATTATGCGAAATTCTGAGATTTGAAGGCCAAATCACATATCGTGATGCTAAATGAAATAGTATCGAAATATTGGTAAAAATGAATATATTTGCGTAATATCAAACTACATGATTATAGTGAAGAAGTCACTATTTTACCATATTTGAGGATTTTACCTTCAAATCATAGAGCGAGGTTTCGTATTATTTAGTTCCAAGAAAAGACATATGACAATGTTGTTTCCAATACAAATGATAAAAAACAATGTGTTTTCATTAGAAATAACTAAAATGTTCTTGATTTTCTGTTTATATTAACGATGGAAGATGTACACGTAAAACCGCTCTAATCCGGCTGAAACGTCGATATATGCAATAAAAACCGAACTTCTCCCCTTTTCAATATCATACTCAGTATTTTAACGAGAAACAAATAGATGATTGAAAATGAAGTATTTAAGGTTATTATCTAATCAATTATGTGTTTGCATCATTTTTATCGTATATATATATGAATTAATACCCATGGACTGAAAATTCACAAAAACGTGGAAAACGGCAAATTATTGCCTAATTCGATAATATTTTGTTTAAATCACATGAAGGAAAAGGGGATGATGAACGTCAAAATATTGCTAAATTCGATGATTTGTCGTACGAAACAAAATGCAAGAAAACTTGCTTAAAATGCAATATTATGCGAAATTCTGAGAGTTGAAGGCCAAATCACATATCGTGATACTACATGAAATAGTATCGGAATATTGGTAAAAGTGAATATATTTGCGTAATATCAAACTACATGATTAACGTGAAAAATTAACTATTTTACCATATTTGAGGATTTTACCTTCAAATCATAGAGCGAGGTTTCGTATTATTTAGATCCAAGAAAAGACATATGGCAATGTTGTTTCCAATACAAATGATAAAAATCAATGTGTTTTCATTAGAATTAACTAAAATGTTCCTGATTTTCCGTTTATATTACCGATGGAAGATGTACACGAAAATCGCTCTATTCCGGCTGAAACGTCGATAAATGCAGTAAAAACAGAACTTCTCCACTTTTCAATATCTTACTCAGTATTTTAACGAGAAACAAATAGTTGATTGAAAATGAAGTATTTAAGGTTATTATCTAATCAATTATGTGTTTGCATCATTTTTATCGTATATATAATGAATTAATACCCATGGACTGAAAATTCACAAAAACGTGGAAAAACGGCAAAATATTGCCCAATTCGATGATATTTTGTTTAAATCAAATAAAGGAAAAGGGGATGATAAACGTCAAAATATTGCTAAATTCGATGATTTTTCGAACGAAACAAAATGCAAGAAAACTTGCTTAAAATGCAATATTATGCGAAATTCTGAGATTTCAAGGCCAAATCACATATCGTGATACTACATGAAATAGTATCGAAATATTGGTAAAAAATGAATATATTTACGTAATATCAAACTACATGAAAACCGTGAAAAAAGTCACTATTTAACCATATTTGAGGATATTAACTTCAAATCATAGAGCGAGGTTTCGTATTATTTTGATCCAAGAAAAGACATATGACAATGTTGTTTCCAATACAAATGATAAAAATCAAAGTGTTTTCATTAGAATTAACTAAAATGTTCCTAATTTTCCGTTTATATTAGCGATGGAAGATGTACACGAAAATCGCTCTATTCCGGCTGAAACGTCGATATATGCAATAAAAACAGAACTTCTTCCCTTTTCAATATATTACTCAGTATTTTAACGTGAAACAAATAGTTGATGGAAAATGAAGTATTTAAGGTTATTATCTAATCAATTATGTGTTTGCATCATTTTTATCGTATATATAATGAATTAATACCGATGGACTGAAAATTCACATAAACGTGGAAAAAACGGCAAAATATTGCCTAATTCGATGATATTTTGTTTAAATCAAATAAAGGAAAAGGGGATGATAAACGTCAAAATATTGCTAAATTCGATGATTTTTCGTACGAAACAAAATGCAAGAAAACTTGCCTAAAATGCAATATTATGCGAAATTCTGAGATTTGAAGGCCAAATCACATATCGTGATACTACATGAAAAAGTATCGAAATATTGGTAAAAAATAATATATTTGCGTAATATCAAACTACATGATTAAAGTGAAAAATCACTATTTAAAAATATTTGAGAATTTTACCTTCAAATCATAGAGCGAGGTTTCGTATTATTTAGTTCCAAGAAAAGACATATGACAATGTTGTTTCCAATACAAATGATAAAAAACAATGTGTTTTCATTAGAACTAACTAAAATGTTCCTGATTTTCCGTTTATATTACCGATGGAAGATGTACATGTAAAACGGCTCTAATCCGGCTGAAACGTCGATATATGCAATAAAAACAGAACTTCTCCCCTTTTCAATATCTTACTCAGTATTTTAACGAGAAACAAATAGTTGATTGAAAATGAAGTATTTAAGGTTATTATCTAATCAATTATGTGTTTGCATCATTTTTATCGTATATATAATGAATTAATACCCATAGACTGAAAATTCACAAAAACGTGGAAAAACGGAAAAATATTGCCTAATTCGATGATATTTTGTTTAAATCAAATAAAGGAAAAGGGGATGATAAACGTCAAAATATTGCTAAATTAGATGATTTTTCGTACGAAACAAAATGCAAGAAAACTTGCTTAAAATGCAATATTATGCGAAATTCTGAGATTTGAAGGCCAAATCACATATCGTGATATTACATGAAATAGTATCGAAATATTGGTAAAAATGAATATATTTACGTAATATCAAACTGCATGAAACTCGTGAAAAAAGTCACTATTTAACCATATTTGAGGATTTTAACTTCAAATCATAGAGCGAGGTTTCGTATTATTTAGATCCAAGAAAAGACATATGACAATGTTGTTTCCAATACAAATGATAAAAATCAATGTGTTTTCATTAGAATTAACTAAAATGTTCCTGATTTTCCGTTTATATTACCGATGGAAGATGTACACGAAAATCGCTCTATTCCGGCTGAAACGTCGATATATGCAATAAAAACAGAACTTCTCCCCTTTTCAATATCTTACTCAGTATTTTAACGAGAAACAAATAGTTGATTGAAAATGAAGTATTTAAGGTTATTATCTAATCAATTATGTGTTTGCATCATTTTTATCGTATATATAATGAATTAATACCCATAGACTGAAAATTCACAAAAACGTGGAAAAACGGAAAAATATTGCCTAATTCGATGATATTTTGTTTAAATCAAATAAAGGAAAAGGGGATGATAAACGTCAAAATATTGCTAAATTAGATGATTTTTCGTACGAAACAAAATGCAATAAAACTTGCTTAAAATGCAATATTATGCGAAATTCTGAGATTTGAAGGCCAAATCACATATCGTGATATTACATGAAATAGTATCGAAATATTGGTAAAAATGAATATATTTACGTAATATCAAACTGCATGAAAATCGTGAAAAAAGTCACTATTTAACCATATTTGAGGATTTTAACTTCAAATCATAGAGCGAGGTTTCGTATTATTTAGATCCAAGAAAATGCATATGACAATGTTGTTTCCAATACAAATGATAAAAATCAATGTGTTTTCATTAGAATTAACTAAAATGTTCCTGATTTTCCGTTTATATTACCGATGGAAGATGTACACGAAAATCGCTCTATTCCGGCTGAAACGTCGATAAATGCAGTAAAAACAGAACTTCTCCCCTTTTAAATATCTTACTCAGTATTTTAACGAGAAACAAATAGTTGATTGAAAATGAAGTATTTAAGGTTATTATCTAATCAATTATGTGTTTGCATCATTTTTATCGTATATATAATGAATTAATACCCATGGACTGAAAATTCACAAAAACGTGGAAAAACGGCAAAATATTGCCCAATTCGATGATATTTTGTTTAAATCAAATAAAGGAAAAGGGGATGATAAACGTCAAAATATTGCTAAATTCGATGATTTTTCGAACGAAACAAAATGCAAGAAAACTTGCTTAAAATGCAATATTATGCGAAATTCTGAGATTTCAAGGCCAAATCACATATCGTGATACTACATGAAATAGTATCGAAATATTGGTAAAAAATGAATATATTTACGTAATATCAAACTACATGAAAACCGTGAAAAAAGTCACTATTTAACCATATTTGAGGATATTAACTTCAAATCATAGAGCGAGGTTTCGTATTATTTTGATCCAAGAAAAGACATATGACAATGTTGTTTCCAATACAAATGATAAAAATCAAAGTGTTTTCATTAGAATTAACTAAAATGTTCCTAATTTTCCGTTTATATTACCGATGGAAGATGTACACGAAAATCGCTCTATTCCGGCTGAAACGTCGATATATGCAATAAAAACAGAACTTCTTCCCTTTTCAATATATTACTCAGTATTTTAACGTGAAACAAATAGTTGATGGAAAATGAAGTATTTAAGGTTATTATCTAATCAATTATGTGTTTGCATCATTTTTATCGTATATATAATGAATTAATACCGATGGACTGAAAATTCACATAAACGTGGAAAAAACGGCAAAATATTGCCTAATTCGATGATATTTTGTTTAAATCAAATAAAGGAAAAGGGGATGATAAACGTCAAAATATTGCTAAATTCGATGATTTTTCGTACGAAACAAAATGCAAGAAAACTTGCCTAAAATGCAATATTATGCGAAATTCTGAGATTTGAAGGCCAAATCACATATCGTGATACTACATGAAAAAGTATCGAAATATTGGTAAAAAATAATATATTTGCGTAATATCAAACTACATGATTAAAGTGAAAAATCACTATTTAAAAATATTTGAGAATTTTACCTTCAAATCATAGAGCGAGGTTTCGTATTATTTAGTTCCAAGAAAAGACATATGACAATGTTGTTTCCAATACAAATGATAAAAAACAATGTGTTTTCATTAGAACTAACTAAAATGTTCCTGATTTTCCGTTTATATTACCGATGGAAGATGTACACGTAAAACGGCTCTAATCCGGCTGAAACGTCGATATATGCAATAAAAACAGAACTTCTCCCCTTTTCAATATCTTACTCAGTATTTTAACGAGAAACAAATAGTTGATTGAAAATGAAGTATTTATGGTTATTATCTAATCAATTATGTGTTTGCATCATTTTTATCGTATATATAATGAATTAATACCCATAGACTGAAAATTCACAAAAACGTGGAAAAACGGAAAAATATTGCCTAATTCGATGATATTTTGTTTAAATCAAATAAAGGAAAAGGGGATGATAAACGTCAAAATATTGCTAAATTAGATGATTTTTCGTACGAAACAAAATGCAAGAAAACTTGCTTAAAATGCAATATTATGCGAAATTCTGAGATTTGAAGGCCAAATCACATATCGTGATATTACATGAAATAGTATCGAAATATTGGTAAAAATGAATATATTTACGTAATATCAAACTGCATGAAACTCGTGAAAAAAGTCACTATTTAACCATATTTGAGGATTTTAACTTCAAATCATAGAGCGAGGTTTCGTATTATTTAGATCCAAGAAAAGACATATGACAATGTTGTTTCCAATACAAATGATAAAAATCAATGTGTTTTCATTAGAATTAACTAAAATGTTCCTGATTTTCCGTTTATATTACCGATGGAAGATGTACACGAAAATCGCTCTATTCCGGCTGAAACGTCGATATATGCAATAAAAACAGAACTTCTCCCCTTTTCAATATCTTACTCAGTATTTTAACGAGAAACAAATAGTTGATTGAAAATGAAGTATTTAAGGTTATTATCTAATCAATTATGTGTTTGCATCATTTTTATCGTATATATAATGAATTAATACCCATAGACTGAAAATTCACAAAAACGTGGAAAAACGGAAAAATATTGCCTAATTCGATGACATTTTGTTTAAATCAAATAAAGGAAAAGGGGATGATAAACGTCAAAATATTGCTAAATTCGATGATTTTTCTTACGAAACAAAATGCAAGAAAACTTGCTTAAAATGCAATATTATGCGAAATTCTGAGATTGGAAGGCCAAATCACATATCGTGATACTACATGAAATAGTATCGAAATATTGGTAAAAATGAATATATTTACTTATTATCAAACTACATGAAAAACGTGAAAAAAGTCACTATTTAACCATATTTGAGGATTTTAACTTCAAATCATAGAGCGAGGTTTCGTATTATTTATATCCAAGAAAAGACATATGACAATGTTGTTTCATATGACTTTATGTTTCATTTGTTTCATTTGTCATATGTTTCATAAGACATATGACAAATGATAAAAATAAATGTGTTTTCATTAGAATTAACTAAAATGTTCCTGATTTTCCGTTTATATTAACGATGGAAGACGTACACGTAAAACCGCTCTATTCCGACTGAAACGTCGATATATGCAATAAAAACAGAACTTCTCCCCTTTTCAATATCTTACTCAGTATTTTAACGAGAAACAAATAGTTGATTGCAATGAAGTATTTAAGGTTATTATCTAATCAATTATGTGTTTCCATCATTTTTATCGTATATATATGAATTAATACCCATGGACTGAAAATTCACAAAAACGTGGAAAACGGCAAAATATTGCCTAATTCGATGATATTTTGTTGAAATCAAATAAAGGAAAAGGGGATGATAAACGACAAAATATTGCTAAATTCGATGATTTTTCATACGAAACAAAATGCAAGAAAACTTGCTTAAAATGCAATATTATGCGAAATTCTGAGATTTGAAGGCCAAATCACATATCGTGATGCTACATGAAATAGTATCGAAATATTGGTAAAAATGAATATATTTGCGTAATATCAAACTACATGATTATAGTGAAGAAGTCACTATTTTACCATATTTGAGGATTTTACCTTCAAATCATAGAGCGAGGTTTCGTATTATTTAGTTCCAAGAAAAGACATATGACAATGTTGTTTCCAATACAAATGATAAAAAACAATGTGTTTTCATTAGAAATAACTCAAATGTTCTTGATTTTCTGTTTATATTAACGATGGAAGATGTACACGTAAAACCGCTCTAATCCGGCTGAAACGTCGATATATGCAATAAAAACCGAACTTCTCCCCTTTTCAATATCATACTCAGTATTTTAACGAGAAACAAATAGATGATTGAAAATGAAGTATTTAAGGTTATTATCTAATCAATTATGTGTTTGCATCATTTTTATCGTATATATATATGAATTAATACCCATGGACTGAAAATTCACAAAAACGTGGAAAACGGCAAATTATTGCCTAATTCGATAATATTTTGTTTAAATCACATGAAGGAAAAGGGGATGATAAACGTCAAAATATTGCTAAATTCGATGATATTTCGTACGAAACAAAATGCAAGAAAACTTGCTTAAAATGCAATATTATGCGAAATTCTGAGAGTTGAAGGCCAAATCACATATCGTGATACTACATGAAATAGTATCGGAATATTGGTAAAAGTGAATATATTTGCGTAATATCAAACTACATGATTAACGTGAAAAATTAACTATTTTACCATATTTGAGGATTTTACCTTCAAATCATAGAGCGAGGTTTCGTATTATTTAGATCCAAGAAAAGACATATGGCAATGTTGTTTCCAATACAAATGATAAAAATCAATGTGTTTTCATTAGAATTAACTAAAATGTTCCTGATTTTCCGTTTATATTACCGATGGAAGATGTACACGAAAATCGCTCTATTCCGGCTGAAACGTCGATATATGCAATAAAAACAGAACTTCTCCCCTTTTCAATATCTTACTCAGTATTTTAACGAGAAACAAATAGTTGATTGAAAATGAAGTATTTAAGGTTACTATCTAATCAATTATGTGTTTGCATCATTTTTAGCGTATATATAATGAATTAATACCCATGGACTGAAAATTCACAAAAACGTGGAAAAACGGCAAAATATTGCCTAATTCGATGATATTTTGTTTAAATCAAATAAAGGAAAAGGGGGATGATAAACGTCAAAATTTTGCTAATTTCGATGATTTTTCGTACGAAACAAGATGCAAGAAAACTTGCTTAAAATGCAATATTATGCGAAATTCTGAGATTTCTAGGCCAAATCACATATCGTGATACTACATGAAATAGTATCGAAATATTGGTAAAAATGAATATATTTACGTAATATCAAACTACATGAAAAACGTGAAAAAGTACCTATTTAACCATATTTGAGGATATATACTTCAAATCATAGAGCGAGGTTTCGTATTATTTTGATCCAAGAAAAGACATATGACAATGTTGTTTCCAATACAAATGATAAAAATCAAAGTGTTTTCATTAGAATTAACTAAAATGTTCCTGATTTTTCGTTAATATTACCGATGGAAGATGTACACGAAAATCGCTCTATTCCGGCTGAAACGTCTATATATGCAATAAAAACAGAACTTCTTCCCTTTTCAATATCTTACTCAGTATTTTAACGAGAAACAAATAGTTGATTGAAAATGAAGTATTTAAGGTTATTATCTAATCAATTATGTGTTTGCATCATTTTTATCGTATATATAATGAATTAATACCCATGGACTGAAAATTCACATAAACGTGGAAAAAACGGCAAAATATTGCCTAATTCGATGATATTTTGTTTAAATCAAATAAAGGAAAAGGGGATGATAAACGTCAAAATATTGCTAAACTCGATGATTTTTCGTACGAAACAAAATGCAAGAAAACTTGCCTAAAATGCAATATTATGCGAAATTCTGAGATTTGAAGGCCAAATCACATATCGTGATACTACATGAAATAGTATCGAAATATTGGTAAAAAATAATATATTTGCGTAATATCAAACTACATGATTAAAGTGAAAAAGTCACTATTTTACCATATTTGAGGATTTTACCTTCAAATCATAGAGCGAGGTTTCGTATTATTTAGATCCAAGAAAAGACATATGACAATGTTGTTTCCAATACAAATGATAAAAATCAATGTGTTTTCATTAGAATTAACTAAAATGTTCCTGATTTTCCGTTTATATTACCGATGGAAGATATACACGTAAAACCGCTCTAATCCGGCTGAAACGTCGATATATGCAATAAAAACAGAACTTCTCCCTTTTTCAATATCTTACTCAGTATTTTAACGAGAAACAAATAGATGATTGCAATGAAGTATTTAAGGTTATTATCTAATCAATTATGTGTTTGCATCATTTTTATCGTATATATATGAATTAATACCTATGGACTGAAAATTCACAAAAACGTGGAAAACGGCAAAATATTGCCTAATTCGATGATATTTTGTTTAAATCACATGCAGGAAAAGGAGATGATAAACGTCAAAATATTGCTGAATTCGATGATTTTTCGTATGAAACAAAATGCAAGAAAACTTGCTTAAAATGCAATATTATGCGAAATTCTGAGATTTCAAGGCCAATTCACATATCGTGATACTACATGAAATAGTATCGAAATGTTGGTAAAAATGAATATATTTGCATAATATCAAACTACATGATTAACGTGAAAAAGTCACTATTTTACCATATTTGAGGATTTTACCTTCAAATCATAGAGCGAGGTTTCGTATTATTTAGTTCCAAGAAAAGACATATGACAATGTTGTTTCCGATACAAATGATAAAAAACAATGTTTTTTTTTCATTAGAATTAACTATAATGTTCTTGATTTTCCGTTTATATTAACGAGGGAAGATGTATACGTAAAACCGCTCTAATCCGGCTGAAACGTCGATATATGCAATAAAACCCGAATTTCTCCCCTTTTCAATATCTTACTCAGTATTTTAACGAGAAACAAATAGATGTTTGAAAATGAACTATTTAAGGTTATTATCTAATCAATTATGTGTTTGCATCATTTTTATCGTATATATATGAATATATGAATATATGAATAATACCCATGGACTGAAAATTCACAAAAACGTGGAAAACGGCAAAATATTGCCTAATTCGATGATATTTTGTTTAAATCACATAAAGGAAAAGGGGATGATAAACGTCAAAATATTGCTAAATTCGATGATTTTTCGTACGAAACAAAATGCAAGAAAACTTGCTTGTTATGCAATATTATGCGAAATTCTGAGATTTGAAGGCCAAATCAAATATCGTGATACTACATGAAATAGTATCGAAATATTGGTAAAAATGAATATATTTGCGTAATATCAAACTACATGATTAACGTGAAAAAGTCACTGTTTTACCATATTTGAGGATTTTACCTTCAAATCATAGAGCGAGGTTTCGTATTATTTAGTTCCAAGAAAAGACATATGACAATGTTGTTTCCAATACAAATGATAAAAAACAATGTGTTTTCATTAGAATTAACTATAATGTTCTTGATTTTCCGTTGATATTAACGAGGGAAGATGTACACGTAAAACCGCTCTAATCCGGCTGAAATGTCGATATATGCAATATAAACCGAACTTCTCCCCTTTTCAATATCTTACTCAGTATTTTAACGAGAAACAAATAGATGATTGCAATGAAGTATTTAAGGTTATTATCTAATCAATTATGTGTTTGCATCATTTTTAGCGTATATATAATGAATTAATACCCATGGACTGAAAATTCACAAAAACGTGGAAAAACGGCAAAATATTGCCTAATTCGATGATATTTTGTTTAAATCAAATAAAGGAAAAAGGGGATGATAAACGTCAAAATTTTGCTAATTTCGATGATTTTTCGTACGAAACAAGATGCAAGAAAACTTGCTTAAAATGCAATATTATGCGAAATTCTGAGATTTCAAGGCCAAATCACATATCGTGATACTACATGAAATAGTATCGAAATATTGGTAAAAATGAATATATTTGCGTAATATCAAACTACATGAAAAACGTGAAAAAGTACCTATTTAACCATATTTGAGGATATTAACTTCAAATCATAGAGCGAGGTTTCGTATTATTTAGATCCAAGAAAAGACATATGACAATGTTGTTTCCAATACAAATGATAAAAATCAATGTGTTTTCATTAGAATTAACTAAAATGTTCCTGATTTTCCGTTTATATTACCGATGGAAGATATACACGTAAAACCGCTCTAATCCGGCTGAAACGTCGATATATGCAATAAAAACAGAACTTCTCCCTTTTTCAATATCTTACTCAGTATTTTAACGAGAAACAAATAGATGATTGCAATGAAGTATTTAAGGTTATTATCTAATCAATTATGTGTTTGCATCATTTTTATCGTATATATATGAATTAATACCTATGGACTGAAAATTCACAAAAACGTGGAAAACGGCAAAATATTGCCTAATTCGATGATATTTTGTTTAAATCACATGCAGGAAAAGGAGATGATAAACGTCAAAATATTGCTGAATTCGATGATTTTTCGTATGAAACAAAATGCAAGAAAACTTGCTTAAAATGCAATATTATGCGAAATTCTGAGATTTCAAGGCCAATTCACATATCGTGATACTACATGAAATAGTATCGAAATGTTGGTAAAAATGAATATATTTGCATAATATCAAACTACATGATTAACGTGAAAAAGTCACTATTTTACCATATTTGAGGATTTTACCTTCAAATCATAGAGCGAGGTTTCGTATTATTTAGTTCCAAGAAAAGACATATGACAATGTTGTTTCCGATACAAATGATAAAAAACAATGTTTTTTTTTTCATTAGAATTAACTATAATGTTCTTGATTTTCCGTTTATATTAACGAGGGAAGATGTATACGTAAAACCGCTCTAATCCGGCTGAAACGTCGATATATGCAATAAAAACCGAATTTCTCCCCTTTTCAATATCTTACTCAGTATTTTAACGAGAAACAAATAGATGTTTGAAAATGAACTATTTAAGGTTATTATCTAATCAATTATGTGTTTGCATCATTTTTATCGTATATATATGAATATATGAATAATACCCATGGACTGAAAATTCACAAAAACGTGGAAAACGGCAAAATATTGCCTAATTCGATGATATTTTGTTTAAATCACATAAAGGAAAAGGGGATGATAAACGTCAAAATATTGCTAAATTCGATGATTTTTCGTACGAAACAAAATGCAAGAAAACTTGCTTGTTATGCAATATTATGCGAAATTCTGAGATTTGAAGGCCAAATCAAATATCGTGATACTACATGAAATAGTATCGAAATATTGGTAAAAATGAATATATTTGCGTAATATCAAACTACATGATTAACGTGAAAAAGTCACTGTTTTACCATATTTGAGGATTTTACCTTCAAATCATAGAGCGAGGTTTCGTATTATTTAGTTCCAAGAAAAGACATATGACAATGTTGTTTCCAATACAAATGATAAAAAACAATGTGTTTTCATTAGAATTAACTATAATGTTCTTGATTTTCCGTTGATATTAACGAGGGAAGATGTACACGTAAAACCGCTCTAATCCGGCTGAAATGTCGATATATGCAATATAAACCGAACTTCTCCCCTTTTCAATATCTTACTCAGTATTTTAACGAGAAACAAATAGATGATTGCAATGAAGTATTTAAGGTTATTATCTAATCAATTATGTGTTTGCATCATTTTTAGCGTATATATAATGAATTAATACCCATGGACTGAAAATTCACAAAAACGTGGAAAAACGGCAAAATATTGCCTAATTCGATGATATTTTGTTTAAATCAAATAAAGGAAAAAGGGGATGATAAACGTCAAAATTTTGCTAATTTCGATGATTTTTCGTACGAAACAAGATGCAAGAAAACTTGCTTAAAATGCAATATTATGCGAAATTCTGAGATTTCAAGGCCAAATCACATATCGTGATACTACATGAAATAGTATCGAAATATTGGTAAAAATGAATATATTTGCGTAATATCAAACTACATGAAAAACTTGAAAAAGTACCTATTTAACCATATTTGAGGATATTAACTTCAAATCATAGAGCGAGGTTTCGTATTATTTAGATCCAAGAAAAGACATATGACAATGTTGTTTCCAATACAAATGATAAAAATCAATGTGTTTTCATTAGAATTAACTAAAATGTTCCTGATTTTCCGTTTATATTACCGATGGAAGATATACACGTAAAACCGCTCTAATCCGGCTGAAACGTCGATATATGCAATAAAAACAGAACTTCTCCCTTTTTCAATATCTTACTCAGTATTTTAACGAGAAACAAATAGATGATTGCAATGAAGTATTTAAGGTTATTATCTAATCAATTATGTGTTTGCATCATTTTTATCGTATATATATGAATTAATACCTATGGACTGAAAATTCACAAAAACGTGGAAAACGGCAAAATATTGCCTAATTCGATGATATTTTGTTTAAATCACATGCAGGAAAAGGAGATGATAAACGTCAAAATATTGCTGAATTCGATGATTTTTCGTATGAAACAAAATGCAAGAAAACTTGCTTAAAATGCAATATTATGCGAAATTCTGAGATTTCAAGGCCAATTCACATATCGTGATACTACATGAAATAGTATCGAAATGTTGGTAAAAATGAATATATTTGCATAATATCAAACTACATGATTAACGTGAAAAAGTCACTATTTTACCATATTTGAGGATTTTACCTTCAAATCATAGAGCGAGGTTTCGTATTATTTAGTTCCAAGAAAAGACATATGACAATGTTGTTTCCGATACAAATGATAAAAAACAATGGTTTTTTTTTCATTAGAATTAACTATAATGTTCTTGATTTTCCGTTTATATTAACGAGGGAAGATGTATACGTAAAACCGCTCTAATCCGGCTGAAACGTCGATATATGCAATAAAAACCGAATTTCTCCCCTTTTCAATATCTTACTCAGTATTTTAACGAGAAACAAATAGATGTTTGAAAATGAACTATTTAAGGTTATTATCTAATCAATTATGTGTTTGCATCATTTTTATCGTATATATATGAATATATGAATAATACCCATGGACTGAAAATTCACAAAAACGTGGAAAACGGCAAAATATTGCCTAATTCGATGATATTTTGTTTAAATCACATAAAGGAAAAGGGGATGATAAACGTCAAAATATTGCTAAATTCGATGATTTTTCGTACGAAACAAAATGCAAGAAAACTTGCTTGTTATGCAATATTATGCGAAATTCTGAGATTTGAAGGCCAAATCAAATATCGTGATACTACATGAAATAGTATCGAAATATTGGTAAAAATGAATATATTTGCGTAATATCAAACTACATGATTAACGTGAAAAAGTCACTGTTTTACCATATTTGAGGATTTTACCTTCAAATCATAGAGCGAGGTTTCGTATTATTTAGTTCCAAGAAAAGACATATGACAATGTTGTTTCCAATACAAATGATAAAAAACAATGTGTTTTCATTAGAATTAACTATAATGTTCTTGATTTTCCGTTGATATTAACGAGGGAAGATGTACACGTAAAACCGCTCTAATCCGGCTGAAATGTCGATATATGCAATATAAACCGAACTTCTCCCCTTTTCAATATCTTACTCAGTATTTTAACGAGAAACAAATAGATGATTGCAATGAAGTATTTAAGGTTATTATCTAATCAATTATGTGTTTGCATCATTTTTAGCGTATATATAATGAATTAATACCCATGGACTGAAAATTCACAAAAACGTGGAAAAACGGCAAAATATTGCCTAATTCGATGATATTTTGTTTAAATCAAATAAAGGAAAAAGGGGATGATAAACGTCAAAATTTTGCTAATTTCGATGATTTTTCGTACGAAACAAGATGCAAGAAAACTTGCTTAAAATGCAATATTATGCGAAATTCTGAGATTTCAAGGCCAAATCACATATCGTGATACTACATGAAATAGTATCGAAATATTGGTAAAAATGAATATATTTGCGTAATATCAAACTACATGAAAAACTTGAAAAAGTACCTATTTAACCATATTTGAGGATATTAACTTCAAATCATAGAGCGAGGTTTCGTATTATTTAGATCCAAGAAAAGACATATGACAATGTTGTTTCCAATACAAATGATAAAAATCAATGTGTTTTCATTAGAATTAACTAAAATGTTCCTGATTTTCCGTTTATATTACCGATGGAAGATATACACGTAAAACCGCTCTAATCCGGCTGAAACGTCGATATATGCAATAAAAACAGAACTTCTCCCTTTTTCAATATCTTACTCAGTATTTTAACGAGAAACAAATAGATGATGGCAATGAAGTATTTAAGGTTATTATCTAATCAATTATGTGTTTGCATCATTTTTATCGTATATATATGAATTAATACCTATGGACTGAAAATTCACAAAAACGTGGAAAACGGCCAAATATTGCCTAATTCGATGATATTTTGTTTAAATCACATGCAGGAAAAGGAGATGATAAACGTCAAAATATTGCTGAATTCGATGATTTTTCGTATGAAACAAAATGCAAGAAAACTTGCTTAAAATTCAATATTATGCGAAATTCTGAGATTTCAAGGACAATTCACATATCGTGATACTACATGAAATAGTATCGAAATGTTGGTAAAAATGAATATATTTGCATAATATCAAACTACATGATTAACGTGAAAAAGTCACTATTTTACCATATTTGAGGATTTTACCTTCAAATCATAGAGCGAGGTTTCGTATTATTTAGTTCCAAGAAAAGACATATGACAATGTTGTTTCCGATACAAATGATAAAAAACAATGTTTTTTTTTCATTAGAATTAACTATAATGTTCTTGATTTTCCGTTTATATTAACGAGGGAAGATGTATACGTAAAACTGCTCTAATCCGGCTGAAACGTCGATATATGCAATAAAAACCGAATTTCTCCCCTTTTCAATATCTTACTCAGTATTTTAACGAGAAACAAATAGATGTTTGAAAATGAACTATTTAAGGTTATTATCTAATCAATTATGTGTTTGCATCATTTTTATCGTATATATATGAATATATGAATATATGAATAATACCCATGGACTGAAAATTCACAAAAACGTGGAAAACGGCAAAATATTGCCTAATTCGATGATATTTTGTTTAAATCACATAAAGGAAAAGGGGATGATAAACGTCAAAATATTGCTAAATTCGATGATTTTTCGTACTAAACAAAATGCAAGAAAACTTGCTTAAAATGCAATATTATGCGAA